>NW_015506454.1:464414-511185 GCF_001515645.1 Sinocyclocheilus grahami | reverse complement strand
CCACTGATGAGCCGATAGATCTGGACGTAGCCGACGAGGCCGAAACTGAAGAACTGGCCAAAAAGTTACTGGATGAGCAAGGTAAACATGCTTTCCGAGTAAAACACACTGATCACAACCTCAGTGAAGGGCAAGTGCAGGACCTTTCCAGCAGCCCGACTTTATCTGTATTTAGCTTTTTTTTCCCCCAGTGACGGTAATTATTTATATGTGCAAACTCGTTATCATAAGTCAATGTTTGAATTGTCATGTCGTTCGTTTGTGACAACTTATTTGCATTATGTGATAGATTTTTTTAATGTTGTGTACATTTTGGGACTTTTTATTTAAAAAACAAAAAGATCTGCACAGTCGAATGGAATGCAAAAACTTTGAAGCTCAAAATCTGAAAACTACTCGTAATGCAGATAGAACCAAGGGGACGATATGTCTGTATAGTTGTTTTTCTCCATTATGCAGTGGTCTGTGTTGTTTGTGTGCAGAGGGACGAGAGGGAAACAGCACTGAGGAGTTGGAGATGGAGTTGGAAGCGCTGGACATCACTGATGAGCCGATAGATCTGGACGTAGCCGACGAGGCCGAAACTGAAGAACTGGCCAAAAAGTTACTGGATGAGCAAGGTAGACATGCTTACTGAGTAAAACACACTGATCACAACCTCAGTGAAGGGCAAGTGCAGGACCTTTCCAGCAGCCCGACTTTATCTGTATTTAGCTTTTTTTCCCCCCAGTGACAGTAATTATTTATATGTGCAAACTCGTTATCATAAGTCAATGTTTGAATTGTCGTGTCGTTCGTTTTCGTGTGTGTGCGTGTGTGTGTGTGCGCGTGTGCGCGTGTGCGCGTGTGTGTGTGTGTGTGTGTGTGTGTGTGTACAGAGCAGGAGGATGAGGAGGCCAGCACCGGCTCTCATCTCAAACTCATCGTGGACGCTTTCATCCAGCAGCTCCCAAACTGCATCAACAGAGACCTGATTGACAAGGTCAAGAGTTCAAACACACAAACATACTTAAGCAAGTATCGTTGACCTGATGGAAGAAACCCACACATCGAAACCGCTCAGTGTTAGTGTTGTCTAGTGTTAATTGTGTCAGCTATTTTTAATTTAGTCTTAGTCCTGTGTCAAATGTGACTTTTAGTTTTTATCATATTTAGTCAACTTGTCCTGTTTTAGTTTTAGTCGACCAAGACCCGGTTTCATAGACAGGGCTTAGCCTAAGCCAGAATTAGGCCATAGTTCAATTAGGTCATTTAAGTAATTTTTATAAACATGCCTTAGAAAAAAGCATTACTGGTGTGCATCTTAAGACAAAACAAAGACACTGACATGTTTTAAGTTAAGTCAGTGCAAGTTTGAACAGTTGAAACGGCTCAGACTTACATTTTAGTCTAGGACTAGGCTTAAGCCTGGTCTGTGAAACCGGGGGTATATGTCTGAGAATTTTAGTCTAGTTTTAGTCATATTTTCATCTTACTGTATGAAAAATGATGAAAAAAATATATTATTTTGCTCAATTTTAATTGCAATGATTGTTGTCATTTGGGAAATTTATTTTTACATTTCATCAGAAGTTAAGCACCAATAAACCCAAATCAATAGAATATCGACTCGTATGCATGGTTTATTTCACCTCAGCTAACGTTAGTGTACAGATTTATAACAGGATATAAGTTAGAGGCTAAATAAACACCAAAGACTTCAGATATACACTCGCACTGTCTACGTTATGAAAACTATGAAAAATTTAGTCTCAGTTATCGTTTAATGACTTTATTATCGTCTCGTTTTCGTCAGGGGTAAAATCTCGTTGACGAACATTTTTCGTCATAGTTTTCGTTAACGAAATAAACGCTAGCGTTGTCAGAAGTAACGACGTCGGTACTGAAATTTTAAAAATGTGACGATACCAGCATTTCCCGCTAGCATTTGTGAGCCTGGAGCACAAAAGCAGTGTTAAGTCGCTGGGGTATATTTGTAGCAATAGCCAACAATACATTGTATGGGTCAAAATTATACATTTCTCTTTTATGCCAAAAATCATTAGGATATTAAGTAAAGATCATGTTCCATGAAGATATTTTGTAAATCTCCTACCGTAAATATATTAAAACTTAATGTTTGATTAGTAATATGCATTGCTAAGAACTTCATTTGGACAACTTTAAAGCTGATTTTCTCAATATTTAGATTTTTTTGCACCCTCAGATTCCAGATTTTCAAATAGTTGTATCTCGGCCAAATATGCTCGGCTTTCAGATGATGCATAAATCTCAATTTCGAAAAATGTACCCTTATGACTGGTGTTGTGCTCCAGGGTCACACATATCTGTGATTGATTTTTTTCATGCACTTGATCGTACAGGGCTGCTGGGTTGTTACTCTCGTGTCTGTTTTGTGTTCAAACTTGTTCCTGTGTGTTTTCAGGCTGCTATGGATTTCTGCATGAACATGAACACCAAGTCCAACCGCAGGAAGTTGGTTCGAGCTCTTTTCACGGTGCCCAGACAGAGGTGCGTGTGCATTCATAGCCTCTGTGAACACTAGATGGCGCTGTCGTCATGTGATCGTATCAAGTGTTCATTCAGATTTGAAGTGTGTCTGTGCATTAATGATTTAATATTTCTGTGTGTCAGGCTGGATCTGTTGCCGTTCTACGCTCGTCTGGTGGCCACTCTGCACCCGTGTATGTCTGACGTGGCAGAAGACCTCAGCTCAATGCTCAAAGGAGATTTCAGATTTCACGTGAGTGTGTTTCTCATTAGCTAGACGGTATCAAACGAGGTATTTTAGTGCCAAAACAAGCTATTTTAGAATCAGGATGCCTAGGTAAGCAGGTCACTAGAATTTGGAAGCATTTACACAAAAGTAACACATGAACGAGTCATTAGGATATTAAGTAAAGATCATGTTCCATGAAGATATTTTGTAAGTTTCCTACCGTAAATATATCAAAACTTAATTTTTGATTAGTAATATGCATTTCTAAGAGCTTCATTTGGACAACTTTAAAGATGATTTTCTCAATATTTAGATTTTCTTGCACCCTCAGATTCCAGGTTTTCAAATAGTTGCATCTCAGCCAAATATTGTCCTATCCTAACAAACCATACATCAATGGAAAGCTTAAAAAAATATGAAATGCAGTAACAGTAGTGCTGTGGAGTGATGTTGATGATAGCATTGACTGCTGAATCTTTGTATTGGGGTCATGATGATATTTCAGCATCTCTAACGCTGTGTGTGTTTGTGCAGATGCTGCTGTCTGATTTCTCTCACCATCATATCGAGATGGCCTGCACACTGCTGGAGACGTGTGGACGCTTTCTCTTCCGCTCACCGGAGTCTCACCTGCGCACGAGCGTCTTACTGGTCCGTCTTCACACAAGCATGCAAACCTGCAGCCTAACCCTAACCCTTCATGCTGTTGATCACGTGTGTGTTCACAGGAGCAAATGATGCGTAAGAAGCAGGCTCAGCATCTGGATGTGCGTTATGTGACGATGGTGGAGAACGCCTATTACTACTGCAACCCGCCGCCGATGGAGAAGACGGTGCGCAAGAAGAGGCCGCCGCTGCAGGAGTACATCCGCAAACTCCTCTACAAAGACCTGTCCAAGGTCACCACTGAGAAGGTGCGTCACGCATGCGGTGGACGCAGCGGTACCGCATTTATTTTGTGGCCCACATCATGCATTTATTATCATTTGGGCCAAAAGAAGAGTGAATATTAGACAGTGTGATTTTAATCACTGCTGACATATTGCAGTGTGTATGGGGTTTTGGTCCTATTAGCAGCGTGAAAATACAACAAAGCGAGTTATATACACAAAGCAAGCTTAATAATCACTGAAGCTGTCAATAAATATACAATTATATGAAAAATATATAAAAATACTATATATTAACATTGGTATTATATACTAGTATTATGGTTTTAATATATATATATATAGATATAATTAAAATCATATTACTAGTCTATTTCATAAACATTTTACGTATATATATAATAACTTAAATTAATTATTGCATATAAGTAATTTAAATTATATTACAATATATAAAATAATATTATAAAAATAATGCAAGAACTTAATATATTATGAAAAAATTATTGTAAATACTTACAAATACATAAAATTTTTTAATATATATTAAAAAAATACACATTTTATTATATATTATTACAAAAGCATCTGTTGTTTAATAATACTGTGTTTGTGTGTTTTATATGTATATGTAATAAAAGTATAAATACATATATATTAGAAAATACATCAAAAAGCTTAAATATAAAAATTTATTAAAATGTTTTTATTTTATTATAATATTACAGGCCTCTCTCATCTTTTTAAGTGGGAGAACTTGCACAATTGGTGGCTGACTAAATACTTTTTTTCCCCACTGTATATATAATAAAAGTGTAAATACAATGAAAAATTATATAAAATAACAGTATAAAGAATATTATAAAAACAAATATTATGAAATATATGTAAATCATTTAATTTAATTAATTAACCTTTGTATTATATTTATTTTTGGCTGTTCCCAATGGACAAAGACACAAAAAACATTGTATTTAGCTTTTGCATGTCATTCTTGATATAAATAGGCCTGGACATGTTAAGATGCTGCTGCGATGAGCTTCATACTCATGTGTCTGTAGGTGTTGAGGCAGCTGAGGAAGCTGCCCTGGCATGATGCTGATGAGAAGAGTTACCTGATCTGCTGCATGATCAACATCTGGAACGTCAAGTACAACAGCATCCACTGCGTGGCCAACCTGCTGGCAGGACTGGTGGCGTATCAGGAGGATGTGGGCATTCATGTGGTGGACGGCCTGCTGGAGGACATCCGCCTCGGCATGGAGGTGTGTGTGTGTGTGTGTGTGTGTGAGTGTGAGTGTGAGCGAGTGTGAGTGTAAGCGAGTGTGAGTGTAAGCGAGTGTGAGTGTAAGCGAGTGTGTGTGTGAATGTGAGCGTGTGTGTATGTGTGTGTGTGTGTGTGTGTGTGTGAGCGAGTGTGAGTGTAAGCGAGTGTGTGTGTGTGTGTGTGTGTGTGTGTGTGTGTGTGTGTGTGTGTGTGTGTGTGTGTGTGTGTCTCTCTGTGTGTGTGTGTGTGTGTGTGCACACACACTTGGAGCCTGGTCTGTACAGTATAAAAACCATTACACCTATGGAGAGTCCCCACAAACCATAAAAACAAACCTGTGTGTGTGAGTGTGTGCATGTGAGTGCGTGCGTGTGTGTGTGTTTACAACACATTACTTGATTGTATTAGTCAAGTCACATTTATTTACAAAGCTCTTTATGCAGTACAGATTGTTTCAAAGCAGCTTCACAGAAATATACAGGAAAAATAGGTAACTTCATTTTAAGTTTGGTCTGCACCCTGCTGGACACCTGCGGACAGTACTTTGACCGCGGCTCCAGCAAGAAGAAGCTCGACTGCTTGCTCATTTACTTCCAGGTGAGTGTTTGCCTTTGGACCAGCCAATCACAGACGGATGATCGTGTGCAACGTCTCCTGTGATTGGTGGTAAAAACTGTGTGTGAGAGTGTGTGTGTGCGTGCGTGAGTGCGTGCGTGCTCAAATATGATCTATTATTGGTGCTGTTATTAATAATGGTTCTTATTGCCAATGTTAAAGTTTTTGCTGCTTCATATTTTCGTGGAAACCGTGATACATTTTATTTTTCAGGATTCTTTGATAAATATAAAGTTCAAAAGAACCGCATTTATTTGAAAGAATTTTTTTGCAACTTTATAAATGTCTTTAATGTCACGTTTGATCGATTCAATGCGCCCTTGATTAATCAATACTAGTCAATTTTGACCTTGTGGGGACATTTTTGAGGTCCCCATGAGGAAACAAGCTTATAAATCATACAGAATGAGTTTTTTGAGAAAGTAAAAATGCACAAAGTCTCCTGTGAGGGGTAGGTTTAAGGGTAGGGTTGGTGTAGGACAATAGCACATACAGTTTGTACAGTATAAAAACCATTACGCCTATGGAGAGTCCCCATAAAACATGGAAACACAACATGTGTGTGTGTGTGTGCGCGTGTGCGCGTGTGTGTGCGAGAGTGTGTGTGTGTGCGAGAGTGCGCGTGTGTGTGTGTGTGTGTGTGTGTGCAGTCATTCTTCTAGTTGTTCTGCTCATGTTTCTGCTCTCCCCGTCGAGCAGCATTCCTCACACTCACACACAGGTTTGTTTAATGCGCTGTCATTGACGGCTTCATGCCTGACGTGTGCTGAGAGAAAGACACACATTTCTGCAGCGAGGGTAAGAGTATCAGTGACAAAGCAGCTCAGATCCAGAATAGCTCTTCAGGAATGCTGTCGTGTGTGTCTGTCACCCAGCTGGTTTTAAACCACAGTCATTCTGTAGTGCCGGTTTATTTGTGTCCCTTGTGGTCTGGTTTGCTCAGTAGCAGCATTCCTGTGTGTGTCCAGGTTTGGAGAAAGACGGCCGCTCCTCCAGCGCCATGGGCGAGAACGAGCCTCTGGATGAGGATGATGATGATGATGACGACGAGGGAGGAGCCGAGACCGAGGAGCAGTCTGGAAACGAGAGCGAGATGAATGAACCCGAGGAGGAGGTGACTGTTCTCAGACGTGTGATTGACAGCTGTAAACCCCGCCTCCTCTCTCACTGCTCTTACACACAGTTTACAGATGAAGCGCAGAGATGAGAGACGCGACAAACACACACCAGCACTAGTCACTACAAGATCAAAATGAAATTCATATGCAAAATAAAAAGCCACCACTTGAATTTGATTGATTTTTCACATTTTGGATTTAATGGGTTAACATTTGCCTATAAATGTTTTTCATTTCAAATTAATTAATTTGATTAATATTAATTTAAATTAAAAAAATATTTACTAAATACCAATATATTATATTGAAAACTTAAAATTTTATATAATGTATAAAATGTATATAATAATTAATATATGTGTGTGTGTGTACATTTTATACAGTATATAAAATTATATTTACACGTACAAATTATACATACTTATACATCTATTTAATATTAATTAAAATCAAAAACTTTTATCTAGTGCCAAATGGTACAAATTACTTTACTTTGATAAAACCACTTTTGTGAATTTATAAATAAAACATACATAAACCCAACACATATATATATATGTGTGTGTGTGTGTGTGTGTGTGTGTGTGTGTGTGTGACCCTGGACCACAAAACCAGTCATAAGGGTCAATTTTTTTTAACTATTTGAAAATCTGGAATCTGAGGGAGCAAAAAAAATCAAAATATTGAGAAAATCGCCTTTAAAGTTGTCCAAATGAAGTTCTTAGCAATGCATTGCATACGTTTTGATATATTTACAGTAGGAAATGTACAAAATATCTTCATGGAACATGATCTTTACTTAATATCCTAATGATTTTTGGCATAAAAGAGAAATCTATAATTGTGACCCATACAATGTATTGTTGGCTATTGCTACAAATATCCCCCAGCGACTTAACACTGCTTTTGTGCTCCAGAGTCACATTAATTTGACATTTCACGTGGAGTATTTAGAGGCAAATGAGGATGCATTTAACATTTGTGCATTGTTTAATCAGCTAGACTGTGTGTGTTGTTGTGCACGTGTTCAGGAGGGCTCAGACAATGAGGAAGAAGAGCGTGAGGAGGAAGAGGAGAACACCGACTATCTGACCGACTCCAACAAAGAGAACGAGACGGATGAAGAGAACAACGTGAGTGTGAGGTCGGGCTGAAGCGGAGGTTTGGCGGTTTCTCTGAGCTAACGCTGATGTTTGTGTCGCTCAGGAGGTCACTCTCCGCAGCGGAGGACTCAAACACGTGGCGTGTGCCGAGGACGAGGACTTCATCCAGGCGCTGGACAAAATGATGCTGGAAAACCTGCAGGTGCACAAACACTCTCTAAACCGTCTCCTCTACGTGCTTCTGAGAGCAAAACCGACCCTTTTGACTTTCTTAAGATCGTCACATTTGTAGATTTGTGGCTTCAAGTCCAGCTCTGGCTGCTTTGAGTTCTAGTGTACTGCTGAAAGCGTGCTTTTATTTGATAAAGCTACACCATTAAAGTAGTCAGTAGCACTTGTGTGCTCTATTCCAACCAAGTCATATGGTCTATTTTTATGATGCTTTAATGGTGTATTCTTCTTAGTTTTGGGGTTTAAAAGCTGTGGTCACTATGACTGCTTTATATGGAAAACAGCTGCTTCAAAATTTTCTAACCACAAAAAAATAACAGCATTTAAGTTTGAAACAACACGAGGAGGGATAAAAATAATCGCTTCAGCTTGAATATTTATATCTGCATTCTTAACATATAGCTGTGCAATGAGATATTATGCAGGAAGTAGAAATTAAATAACAATGGTGCAAATAAAGGTGGTTTGAAGTTGTTTAATTAAAGATTATTGGTGTACACTTTACAAGAAAATACTATTTCAGTCTTTCTACTTTAAAATTTCATGTTTAATTCGATGTATTGCTTTTTTTTGTAATTGTTTCTTAAAAATTAATCTGTATTAATCTTAATTAAGTTAATAATTTTAAAATATACATTAAAATATATACATTTTAAAATTATTTTTAAAATAAAATTTTACTTAGTTATTAATTAACAATTAAATTGTTGCCAAAATTACAAATCACATTTAATTCCTCATATTAATAATTGAATTGTTTTTTGCTACTTGATGCAAAGTAAAATAAATGTAATTTAATTTAACATTTTATTTAATTATAAATTATTGCAAAATACATTTACATAAATAATAACAAAAATAATAAAATTATTTAGACAAAGAAATAAGTGATATTTGTCTTTATTAAATAATGTGTGTGTCTCTCTCTCTCTCTCTGTGTGTGTGTGTGTGTGTGTGTGTGTGTCTCTTTGTTTTTGTGTGTGTGCGTGTGTCTCTCTCTCTGTGTGTGTGTGTGTGTGTCTCTCTCTCTCTTTGTGTGTGTGTGTGTGTGTGTGAGAGCAGCAGCGCAGTGGAGAGGCAGTGAAGGTCCATCAGCTGGATGTGGCCATACCCCTCCAGTTAAAGAGCCAGCTGAAGAAAAGCCCGGCCCCCTCCTGCGACGCAGACACAGACATCAGCGACACCATGCAGTTCGTCATGCTCACACGCAAGGGCAACAAACAGCAGGTACAGCGTGAGTGTGTGTTGGAATGGTTCGGGTCTACAGGGTGTGTTCAGGATGTGGCTTTGGGAGTGTAAACTGTAGACACACACACACACACACAGCGTCTTTGTTTTCAGTCTGCTGGTGTCTCAGTGACCCAGTTTAACCCTTCAGTCTTTCAGAAACTTGACATCCGTCTGACATTCTGTACTTGTTTTCTTTCTGTCTCACTATTTTTGTATCGCCAGTTTGTTTTTAACATATAGCTGTGCGCAATGAGATTATTATGCTAAAATTGTTAAAAAGGTACAAATATAATAACAATAGTGCAAGTTTTTAGTATTTAAAATAAATTTAATTAAACATTTAGTAAAAGTGCAAAATATTTATTTTTGTTAAAATACTTTTTGTTAATATATTTTATCATAGCTTAATGACACACGTGATCTTTAAGAATAATGTAATATAATTTAATCATTTAATTTTTAATTAAAACATTTAATTCAATTCTAAAATAGTGCACAATAAATTTTAATAAAATGAAATTAAGAAAGTAGCAAAAAATAATTGAATGATTTAAACAAGGAATTAAGTATTTTAACAAAAATGACAAATATTAAATTTAATTCCTTCTATAGATAATGTAATTATTTTTGTTAATTTCTGATACTTTCTTAGAGCAAAGTAAAATTATCGCAAAAAAAAGTATCGCATATTTTCTCACAACTTAATATCTCAGTTCATCCACCGAAATTATGTGCAAGATCTTAAATAAATTAATTAAAAAAATATTCAAATATTATTGCAAAAAAAAAGTAGCAAAATAGCAAATAAATATAAAATATAATTCAGTTATGTGTCATTTTTATTTAATTTTTTCACAAAGAAAGTAGCACAAAAGTAATAAAAATAATTTAATTATTTAAACAGAATTAAAGGTGATATTTATCATTTCATGATGTTAAAATACTTTCTCATAATATCTCACAGAAATGGCACGTGTGATCTTTAAGGAGCATGAAGCCTGAAAACAAAACTCTGTGTCTGTCTCTGTAGTTTAAGATCCTGAACGTGCCGCTGTCGTCTCATCTGGCGGCAAATCACTTCAGCCAGCAGCAGGTGGAGCAGGAGGAGCGCATGCGCATGAAGAAGCTGACGCTGGACATCAACGAGCGGCAGGAGCAGGAGGACTATCAGGGTGAGCCGCAGAGCAGACGCTGCTTTCTCAGTGTTTCACAGCTGCTGGTGTCGATCCATTCATCCATGCACTGCTTGTTTGTGCTTTCAGAGATGATGCAGTCACTCGCTCAGAGACCCGCTCCCGCAAACACCAACAGAGAGCGCCGGCCGCGATACCAGCACCCTAAAGGAGCCCCGAACGCGGACCTCATATTCAAGACTGGCGGCAGGTCAGACACGCACACACACACTCGTACACACACACACACACACGCGCACACTCGTACACATCCACACACGCACACTCGTACACACACACTCTCACACACACACACTCGCACACACACACACACACACTCGCACGCACACACGCGCACACACGCACACGCGCACACACTCGTACACACACACACACACGCGCGCACACTCGTACACATCCACACACGCACACTCGGACACACACACTCTCACACACACACACTCGTACACGCGCACACACACTCACACACACACTCACACTCACGCACACACTCACACTCACACGCACACACTCACTCGCACACACGCGCGCGCACACACACACACACACACTCTCACTCGCACACACACGCGCGCACACCCACACACACAGACACTCGTACGCACACACGCGCACACACGCACACGCGCACACACTCGTACACACACACACACACGCGCGCACACTCGTACACATCCACACACGCACACTCGGACACACACACTCTCACACACACACACTCGTACACGCGCACACACACTCACACACACACTCACACTCACGCACACACTCACACTCACACGCACACACTCACTCGCACACACGCGCGCGCACACACACACACACACACTCTCACTCGCACACACACGCGCGCACACCCACACACACAGACACTCGTACGCACACACGCGCACACACGCACACGCGCACACACTCGTACACACACACACACACGCGCGCACACTCGTACACATCCACACACGCACACTCGGACACACACACTCTCACACACACACACTCGTACACGCGCACACACACTCACACACACACACGCACACATACGCGCGCACACACACACACAGACACTCGTACGCACACACGCGCACACACGCACACGCGCACACACTCGTACACACACACACTCACACACACACACACTCACGCACACACTCACACTCACACGCACACACTCACTCGTACACACGCGCACACACACACACACACACACACACACACACTCACACACACACACACTCACTCACACACAAGCACACATACGCGCGCACACACACACACAGACACTCGTACGCACACACGCGCACACACGCACACGCGCACACACTCGTACACACACACACTCACACACACACACACTCACTCACACACAAGCACACATACGCGCGCACACACACACACAGACACTCGTACGCACACACGCGCACACACGCACACGCGCACACACTCGTACACACACACACTCACACACACACACACTCACGCACACACTCACACTCACACGCACACACTCACTCGTACACACGTCTCGTACACACACACACTCACACACACACACACTCACACTCACGCACACACTCACACGCACACACTCACTCACACACACACACACACACTCGTACACACGCGCACACACACGCACACACACACTCACACACACATGCACACACTCACACACAATGATTAATCAGAATAAAACCTAAATCGATATATGGCTTAGTGCAATTATTGCAAAGGTTGCATTTTATTTTACAGTAAAATATACAGTAGTAATATATTTCTTATTTTAATATTTTTATTTAGTAGTAGTAGTATTTTATTTAATTTTTATTACAATTTTATTAATTCTATATTATTATTTAGTATTCATATTTTATTATTTATTAATTTTATTATATTTTAATTTTATTAAAATACATTTAATTATTATAATTTTTATATATTGAATATTTATATAAATATTATATTTTAATAAATAATAACAATAACTTTTATTTTATTAATTACTGTTAGTAGTTTATATTAATATTGATATATCATTAAAGAAAATTGGCCAAATTGTGCCTGGAGCTTTATATTTTTAATAAAAATTTTATTTGCAAGTTTCAATGTATCACACACAATGATTAATCAGAATAAAACCTAAATCGATATATGGCTTAGTGCAATTATTGCAAAGGTTGCATTTTATTTTACAGTAAAATATACAGTAGTAATATATTTCTTATTTTAATATTTTTATTTAGTAGTAGTAGTATTTTATTTAAAATTTTTATTACAATTTTATTAATTCTATATTATTATTTAGTATTCATATTTTATTATTTATTAATTTTATTATATTTTAATTTTATTAAAATACATTTAATTATTATAATTTTTATATATTGAATATTTATATAAATATTATATTTTAATAAATAATAACAATAACTTTTATTTTATTAATTACTGTTAGTAGTTTATATTAATATTGATATATCATTAAAGAAAATTGGCCAAATTGTGCCTGGAGCTTTATATTTTTTTATAAAAATTTTATTTGCAAGTTTCAATGTAAAAATAATAAAATTAGTAAATAATAAAATCGCTATTACATTTTTCCCCAAATTGTGCAGCCCTACCCACAACACCTCGTAGTTGTAACTTCTACTAGAACGGTCACCGTGTAGCCTAGATAGGCAGCTCACTTGTGTTTGGAACAAACTGACCCCTGACCTTTGACCCTGTTTACCGCAGGAGACGCTGATGATGTAAGACTGAGCAAACGAGTCAAAGAGAGACATGGAGAGATGGACAGCGGTGCTGCTCTGGGACGGAGACAGCGTCACCACGGCAACCAGAGACGAGCCGCATCAGCTGGTGGACACGGATGGGAACACACACACACACACACACACACACATATATATATATATACACACGCTGGGCTGAAATGTCTCAGCATGGACACACAGGATGGAGGTGGTTTTATTTTGCCAGGAACCGCTTGATGGTTCGATAGCGAGCGAACGGAGACTCTAACGGAGGAAAACTCAAGTGTTGTTGTTCTTCAGACAAACTTTGGGACGTGTTCTGATCTTTCTCCTGATGTTTTTTCTCACCGAGCGAGACGTGCATGGGCTGAACGCAGCTGCTAACACGTTCGCGGTTGCAGTAAAGTGACTTTCTGTGACCGTGAGAATGCTTGTTTGTGTCTGTGCTCTCTAAAAACACTCACCAGCTTGTTTTACAGCCGTCGTGAGACAGATGCAGTCGAGCCGGACGCAAACACGCGCCTGTGGGAGGACTGGTAACGTGCACGTCAGTTTATCTGCTGAAGGCCTGTTAGTTTGGGACCCTTTTAAGCATCTTTAAACTACAAATATTGAGAGAAACAACTTAAATCGCCCCCAGAGGCTGTTTTAGTACATGGTTTGCAGCTCATCCTGTCTATACACGTTATTAAAATTCATAAAACCACAACATGATTAAAATCAGCTTGACAAATGTACTTTAAATATTACCGTAATGAGATATTAAAAATGATTTTTCAATGCAAAAAAAAGTATTTTCTTTCTATACTTCTTAATGCATAGATTTTGTGCGGTTTCTGATTTAGTACTTTCCTCTTCTCTGTGTTTTTCATTTGTACCGTGCTTCGAATTTGTGATTTTTCTAGTCTTTTCATTGACCCGACTGATTAAATGTCATGCTTGGTGAACGTTTGTGAATCTCTAAATCCCTGTTTTGCATCTAATGTGTTCCGAGTTCAACATTATCTGTAACGTTCAGTTGCAACTGAACCATGATGGGTTTAATCGAATTTATTCAGAAACAATCACTGAAAATGAAAGATCTTCACCAATGCAAGAACATTTACATTTACTCAAGGAGGTGGAAATAAACTGTTGCTTTGTTTCCTGTGTGCATGTGTTTATAGTGGCGTCACATGTTCACAATCATGCATTCGGAGTCCTTCAATAACTGCTTCAATGGAAGCAAAAACCGGAGTCGTGAAAAAAAAAAAAACTAAAAGCATACATACACTAACACTCGTGCTCATTCACACTGGAATCCACATTACATACACTACAGGTGAAATACAACAGCGTGTGATTGGTGGTGATTTCAGTCCCCTGTGACTAACAACATGTTCCAGATCTAGATTTGGATGGCTTTGGTTTAGTGTAGGAGGAACTAAACTTACATTTACGAGACCTTCTGCATGTTTGAAGAGAAAGATCTCCACCTGACAACCAACGTCCAAACCCACAATTCAACATCCAGAGAGCAAAAATACAACATTATCATACACACTACCTGCTGAGAGACCACATGTGAGATTTTGCTCTAGGAAGACCCTTGAGGTATTTCTTGCATACAGTCTGGGTTCTTCAGAAATAACGAAAACGTAAAAATGGAAGAGCAAAAAAAATTTTTGAAAGTTAAAGTAAAACTTAAAATAAAGTAAAAATGAAACAAATCAAATACAAAAACTGTCAAAATAAAACCATATATGTGAGCCTGGAGCACAAAAGCAGTGTTAAGTCGCTGGGGGATATTTGTAGCAATAGCCAACAATACATTGTATGGGTCACAATTATAGATTTCTCTTTTATGCCAAAAATCATTAGGATATTAAGTAAAGATCATGTTCCATGAAGATATTTTGTACATTTCCTACCGTAAATATATCAAAACTTAATGTTTGATTAGTAATATGCATTGCAAATAACTGCATTTGAACAACTTTAAAGATGATTTTCTCAATATTTAGATGTTTTTGCACCCTCAGATTCCAGATTTTCAAATATTGTCCGATCCTAACAAACCATACATCAATGGAAAGCTTATTTATTCAGCTTTCAGATGATGCATAAATCTCAATTTAAAAAAATTGACCCTCATGACTGGTTTTGTGCTCCAGGGTCACAAATATCAAAAAGTCAAAATAAAACAGTAAAACCAAACCAAAGCAAAAAAAAACAGTAAAAATCCAAAAAGTTGAAAAAAAAAAATTTCAATTAAGTCAATTGGTTCATCAATTGAAAGGTCAGGGGAGAGTCATCAGTCACATGACAATTAAGACTCGAGTGATTGGCTCAGTTCTGGAACCATGTGACCATGATGCAAACATGTGCTTCCACAGCATGCCCAACAACTTCACAAACTACATTTAAAACTGATGCAAATGTTTTCGGAGATCTGTAACTTCTAAGCAGGCGTGTGTGAGTGTTACCTGTGGCTTTTTCGCAAAACTTGCATTTGAAACTCAATCAAAAAGTCTTGCTGCTGTCCAACAGATGATCATAAATCCTGCTTTGACCTTCTGAACTTCTGGAAATCTTACCAACAAGGTAATGCCAATATTCTTCGTGCATATATACATATGATTAGATCAAATCAGTGCTGGGTAGTAACTGATTATCTTTAAATCTTATTAAAAATGAAATACTTGTAATTAGATTTTTTTTTTTTAAACACTCATAATTAGGTTACAGTTACTTTAATACAGATTACATATTCACAAAATGGCAGTAAACATATTTTACTTATTTTAATTATAATTTACATTTATATAATCACTCGGTGAGTTATTTACCAATGCATTACTGTCTCTGTAAAGATTTCATCTTTAAAATGCACAATTTTATGCCATGTGATGCTTTTTCGTTAGCCAAACATAATTACTCAGTCCCCTTGAAAGTTTTAGTATTTAGTTAAGAATTAAGTCAATAATTAACACCTCTGCATGTTCACTTTTCTCTGATGTTGGTTAATGGTCACATGACATGCAGCTAAGTGAGTATCAAGCGTTTTTATTTTTGGGAAACCCTAAGAATAAAATGCAATTTGTTGCTGATTGACTACATGAAATTTATTCCGTTTTACTTTTCTCCTTGTATTTTTACTTCAGTATGGTACACAATTATCCTATTCAAAAAGTTAGGTCATCTAGTAATCCAAAAGTAATGAGTAGTCCGATTACGTTACATAAAATGTGTAATTGATAGATTACATTGCTAACTACTATTTTTGCCTTGTAACTTGTAAACTACAATTTGTAAGTAATCTACGCAGCACTGTTTATATCATAGCTTATCAGTTGTTTATGTACTGGAGTCTACACGTTATTAGTTAGTAGCGTGTGAACATTTAAAGCGTGCTTCTCAGCAGACCTAGCTTGCGTAGTGCATCACGTCTGGCCTCATCTGTGGCTCCTCTCCCAGAAAACTGCACCGTTATTCCCTGAGTGCGGAAGGACGGCTTTGGCAAAGATTTGCGGCGTAACTCTGGGGACAGCGGCGCGGAGCGTGGTTTTGGAGCCGGAGCTGGCGGCTGCTTCACAGGCGCTTCAGAGTGTGACGCTTTCCTCTTGGATAAGCCTTCATTTGAAGTCCTGTTTGAGCTGGAGTTGTCCTCTTTTACTGGGGTGATGGTCTTGGTTTGGGTGCCGTGGTTTGGATGAGATGGAGTCACGACTCGCGATCTGCCGCCGAAGTTGTTGAGATGGACATCTGAAGACTCTGTTTTGGGCACTGAAGATGAGCGGTACTCGGCCCTGAAGGACGATGTGGGGTTTAGCATGATGCTCTTACCGCCATAGCTGTTGAAATCACTGTGTGTGACTTCGGCACTCGTCAAAGTTGGTGCGGGGCCAGATTTGGTTTGGCAGGGGTCTGTAGTGTCTGCGTTGGCCCTAGTGTTAGCTGGATTGGTAATGTTGAGCGTAGTGCCGGAATGCATGATGGATTGCGTTCGCCTCTGAGCAAGTCCAAGCTTCGAAAGCACCTCCATCCTAGACTTGTCTGGCGTTGGATCTCGAAACGAAATGCTCCGTATGGGAAGGTTGCACACGCAGGCCGGTTCGCCACCATCCAAAGGGTGTGCTGTGCCGGAGAGGCTCGAGAGCATTTGCGCCCGGCGCTCCTGATGGCTTCGGCGGCAATCGAGTGGGGAATGTGTTCTCGGCTGCCCAGTAACATGCTGATGCTGTCGGGAAGACGCGTGGGCTTGGCGTGGGTCGGAGGGTCGTGTTTGGTCGAGGGGTTCGGTGGCGACTCTAGACTGCGTCTGCGCTGGAGTAGCTGCGATGCAGACGTGCCACCTGCGCCCTGGTGCTCGGCGATCTTGCTGGCGATTACTACCTGGGTGGGAACTGAACCTGCGGGCGGCTGGTGTCCAAATTGCGGCCCGTCTGAGACGTCCAGGTCACGTTTCGGCTTCACTTCAAAATGGGTCTCCGGGGGTATAATCAGCTGTTGGAAATCTGACGAGGCAAACGCATTTAAAGTTGGGTTAATGCCGCTCCGATGGTGCAAAAATGTTATATATAGAAATATGTAAGGACAACACTCAATATGGCATCTAAAGAAATTATTTAAGTGTCAATCGCTTTACTGCCAAAGACATTAGTTCTCATTCACTAAGTGTGAATATACACAAATCTGTGTGTGTGAATTCAGCAAGCAAGTGTTTTTCATTAACAACATGATTCGTAAGTAAATTTCATACTTTTAAAAAGAATTTTAATTATGGATGTCTCAAGCCGATCGGGGCCAATCAAGCAATTTAACTGATCCGTATCGGCTCTCCTCAGCCCGATCCTTTTTACGTCAGCTGTCATGCCGGTGTCATGCAGTAGGTGGCGGTATATGCCTTTTAAGTGCGTTTGCCAACCATCATTAAAAGCGAAAGAAGCAGCTCAAACATGCATGCGTAGCGTACTACAACCAGTGAGGTCTGTTCTAGCGCCTCGCATGCACGCTTGATTCTGTGTTCAGTGTATTTTATGCACACTTTTGTAGTTATCCCTAATTAATTTATCGTATACTTTTATCTGTCGTCTGACTATCCGAGACATCGTTGTTATAACGTGTTGCTATGGGATGCGTCTTGCTTCAGATTTGGCTGATAGACTGGCATTTTAACATCGCGAGCTTCATGCTTTCTAACCTTATCTCCACATTTATTATTCTGTTTATTGTACATATAAAATACTAGAAGTTTATATCAGCAGTCCCATATTTATAATTGTGACCAGTCTGTTTAGATTGTCTACATACAGTGTGTATACATAGTGTATCGTGTGTGTGTGTAGATGCTTTTTTTTTCCAAATATTACTTTTACTCTCTGCGCAACTTTGTATATATTGGATTGATTAAATTAACTTTAATGTACCTGAATTGTGCACCAAACACTAGGAATATACAAGTATCGGATCAGGACTCCGTACCGGCAGATACTCCATATTCAATGACTCTGATCGGATCGGGGGCACAAAAAACCTGAACCTAACTTTAACTTTCATTAACTTGCATTAATAGATATTTCATCACCATCAGCTAATTGCAACAATCAGACAGACATAATTAAAATGTCTAAGCTATGCAAAAATATCTAAGATAACTTAAGTTGACTAAACTTAAAATTTTAAGGCAGCATTAGCATATGTGCTTTGAACAAACAAAAAACGATTATTAAAATTAAATCTAAATGATCATATATATATATAAATTAAAA
This sequence comes from Sinocyclocheilus grahami, assembly GCF_001515645.1. Classification (NCBI taxonomy): domain Eukaryota; kingdom Metazoa; phylum Chordata; class Actinopteri; order Cypriniformes; family Cyprinidae; genus Sinocyclocheilus; species Sinocyclocheilus grahami. The sequence continues at coordinate 492,319 of NW_015506454.1, read as the reverse complement.
CATAAACCACAATTAAGTTATGAATAATATCACTTAAATTATATAGTTAATAATAATATAATTTAAGTATAATTTAAAATATTTGAAATGGTGCCGTGGCAATCAACTTTCTACATGGAAATAAATAACTAATACAAAAAATAAATTAAACCTAAATAGTAATATTAAAAACAAACAAAAATTACAATAAATTTTTAATTGTTAACATTGGTTAACTATCTTCGATAACATGACCTAACAATGGAAAATACTGCTAAAGCGTTTATTAATCTTAATATTAATTTCGACATATTACATTAATTTACATTATTTAAAAAAGCTGTCTGTTTTTGTTTAATGGATCTGATCTAATTCTTTTTTTCTTTTTAACTAACATTAACTACAGAAGATTACTACATGCTGAAACAAATTGCTCATTATTAATGTTAATGCATTAATGTTAACTAATGGGACCTTATTGTAAAGTGTTGCCAAAAAAAACTATAATGATAAAAAATAAGCATGCAATAAAATTACTAAAAGTAATTGTTAATTTGTAACTACAAATTAAAATGAAAACATACAAATTAAAGCTAATTCAATAACTATAATGGTATATAAATGATACTAAACTAAAACTGGTTATGAGTTTGTAATACGTTCTCCTGTGCATATATAAATAAGAAATAGTCTACGCAATTATTAGTGAATGAGACCCATTTCTGGTCTTTTGCTGTATAATGTTTATGAAGATTAGCTTGAAAACATAGTTTCATGTACAGTATTTTGTCCTTATTACAGCTAAAGAAGCAACATGTTGGATATGATTGCTGATTTGACATATTCTTGTATCCTCTGGTTATGTTTGGAATAGCCTAGCATCCTACTCCTGTGTAACAATATGCGAATTGTATGCACAAAATTCCCTGCATTTGCTAAACGAATTCTTTGTGTAATTTCAAAATTGCCGAATGTGGAGATGCATGTTTTTCATTGGATTGTTTACATTTTTAAGATTGCATCTGGAGTTCACTGCTGAATACAGCATGCACTTGAAGTCATGTGACGAAGCTTTATTGCAGAACTTTGATCTTTGCATAATGCATTGTTTAAAAATAAAAAAAAATGGTAAGCACTATATAGTGTGCATATATACTATAGTACAGTGAGCAGTTACTAACTTCTCAGAGCACAGCTTTTTGCATGTTTAGGATGAAGTTTTATTTTGATTAAAAGCCGAATTGTAATGTTTTCTGTGGTTTATACGGAGTAGTTGTGTTCAGGTACCTGGCATGATGGGCAGCGTGTCTTTCTGTTTGCTGGGATCGGGTGTAGGGTGCACCAGGTCAATGATATCATGATCTACAGGGCTGGGATGTCGAGCTGTAGTGTATGAGAGCGGACGCTCCACTGCAAGCCTGTGGCCGCCTGCGGATATTCCTGTCCTCTCATCGTCCTCCTCCAGGGAGCCGATGGTCTCCTCGAAGAACAAAATACACTCCCGCTCCTCCAGACTGAGGAACTGTCGAGCATCATCCTAGAGAGAGAGAGAGAGAGAGAGAAAGAGTCAAGTAAGTAATGTACACTACCGGGCAAATGCTCATCAAGGCTGCATTTATTTGATCAAAAATACAGTAAAAATAGTGAAATATTGTCATTTAAAATAGCTGTTTTCTATGTGAATCTAGTGTGTGTGTGTGTGTGTGAGAGAGAGAGAGAATCGGTAACACATTACAATAAGGTCTCATTTTTATTATCATGCATGACCAAACATGAACTTTTATTTTTACAGCATTCATTAATCTTTGTTAATGTTAGTTAATAAAAATGTTCATGCATTAACAGATGCAACTTGTGTATTAGTGAATGTTTAACTTGCTATGAATGCTATACTAGTATTGATCATGTTAACTAATATGAACTAATGTTTACCTTACTGTAAGGTCTTACCTTAAAATCTAATATTTTAGCTCAAATGGGTTCAGCTGAGAAAATAGTGTGGGAGTCTCTAGTGTGTTTATGACATGATGCATTATGCACTGCAGTCTACACGACAGAATTAGTTTCCTATAATCATAAACCTGCTGATTTAAACGATGCATGTGCTTTGTGACCTCCAGAGATCAGTCGGCTGTCAGTGTGAGTGTTTCAGAGGTGGATGCCTCGGTCTGCTCAAACAGCAGAATACAGACTCTACTCGTGTGTGTGTGTGTGTGTGTGTGTGTGTGTGTGTGTGTGTCGCCTGCGGATATTCCTGTCCTCTCATCGTCCTCCTCCAGGGAGCCGATGGTCTCCTCGAAGAACAAAATACACTCCCGCTCCTCCAGACTGAGGAACTGCAGAGCATCATCCTAGAGAGAGAGAGAGAGAGAGAGAAAGAGTCAAGTAAGTAATGTACACTACCGGGCAAATGCTCATCAAGGCTGCATTTATTTGATCAAAAATACAGTAAAAATAGTGAAATATTGTCATTTAAAATAGCTGTTTTCTATGTGAATCTAGTGTGTGTGTGTGTGTGTGAGAGAGAGAGAGAATCGGTAACACATTACAATAAGGTCTCATTTTTATTATCATGCATGACCAAACATGAACTTTTATTTTTACAGCATTCATTAATCTTTGTTAATGTTAGTTAATAAAAATGTTCATGCATTAACAGATGCAACTTGTGTATTAGTGAATGTTTAACTTGCTATGAATGCTATACTAGTATTGATCATGTTAACTAATATGAACTAATGTTTACCTTACTGTAAGGTCTTACCTTAAAATCTAATATTTTAGCTCAAATGGGTTCAGCTGAGAAAATAGTGTGGGAGTCTCTAGTGTGTTTATGACATGATGCATTATGCACTGCAGTCTACACGACAGAATTAGTTTCCTATAATCATAAACCTGCTGATTTAAACGATGCATGTGCTTTGTGACCTCCAGAGATCAGTCGGCTGTCAGTGTGAGTGTTTCAGAGGTGGATGCCTCGGTCTGCTCAAACAGCAGAATACAGACTCTACTCGTGTGTGTGTGTGTGTGTGTGTGTGTGTGTGTGTGTGTGTGTGTTCATCGCCCCGTGAACACCCCGAACAGCCCCTCTGTGAGCCATGCTGCCTGCGCACACATTGCATCAGCTTTGAGGGCTGCTTTTAGTCTGTGCCATTAGATATTCAGAAAACGAGCAGCAGACAGAAGCAGGACCGGCTTTTCTTCACAGCTGATGGTTCGAGTGCTATTCCTCTCTCAAACACAGGTCTGGAGTCTTTTGTTCGAGCAGTTATCAAGTTACAATCAGCACCATCGTGTCATGAGGAAATTGAGCGAGAGAGAGCATCGATCCATCAGAACGCTTTGAGCCATATAAATATAGCATGTCAAAATACTTAAGATGGTATGCATACTACTATTTGTACAGAGTTTATATGTATAGCTGTGCACAGTATGCAATTTTTATGCATTTAGTTCCCTGATGACGTACTATATTTGCTAAAAGTCTGCCAAGAGTGGATAAAAAAAAATTGTTTCTGTACACAATTACAAAATTTATTGAAAATTGAATAATCAATCATTACATCTTAATTCAAGCAACCGGAATTAGTCTATGGTTAAAAATCTATATTTAAATGCATGTTTTTCATTGGATTGTTCTTTGTTTTTAGTTTTTTTAAGATATCTTAATTGTATAATATATTAAAATAATGCAGACTTATGTTTTTTGAGGAAAACGTTAGCGATGTTTGAACATGGAAAAGTTACTATTATAGGTTTTATTAATATTTTGACCTTTTTGTTTTTTTGTCATTTTAATTTGAAAGTTTTAGTAATTTTTAATAGTGTAGTGAGGTTTTTGTCATTTTTATTTATGCCTAAATATTTTATTTTAGTTATTAAAATATTATTTAATGTATTGTATTATTATAATAAAAATATGATCTAAAAGTATAATTATAAATACTATTTACGTTTTTTTTATTTCAAGTGATGTTTTACTATGGGTTTAGTTTTTCGGGGTTTGTCTACTATAATGATCTCGATTGCAATGTGGTTGCTAAGAGTTTCTAAATGGTTGCTAGGTGGATTCTTTCCGTCTTGCATGAATCAGGTTTTTGTGATCTTCCGGTCTGTAAATATGGCTGAGGTTTGTTTTATCGTCCACCAATAAAACCGGCTTGATTGTAATCATGTGTCTGCTCGTTTAAAGCATCAGGAATCGTTCGTTTCAAACGCACATGCTTTAGGGTTTGTTGAAATCCCTCATCCTAAGTGTGAGCGGTGATGATAAGAGAGAGAGAGAGAGAGAGAAAGAGTCAAGTAAGTAATGTACACTACCGGGCAAATGCTCATCAAGGCTGCATTTATTTGATCAAAAATACAGTAAAAATAGTGAAATATTGTCATTTAAAATAGCTGTTTTCTATGTGAATCTAGTGTGTGTGTGTGTGTGTGAGAGAGAGAGAGAATCGGTAACACATTACAATAAGGTCTCATTTTTATTATCATGCATGACCAAACATGAACTTTTATTTTTACAGCATTCATTAATCTTTGTTAATGTTAGTTAATAAAAATGTTCATGCATTAACAGATGCAACTTGTGTATTAGTGAATGTTTAACTTGCTATGAATGCTATACTAGTATTGATCATGTTAACTAATATGAACTAATGTTTACCTTACTGTAAGGTCTTACCTTAAAATCTAATATTTTAGCTCAAATGGGTTCAGCTGAGAAAATAGTGTGGGAGTCTCTAGTGTGTTTATGACATGATGCATTATGCACTGCAGTCTACACGACAGAATTAGTTTCCTATAATCATAAACCTGCTGATTTAAACGATGCATGTGCTTTGTGACCTCCAGAGATCAGTCGGCTGTCAGTGTGAGTGTTTCAGAGGTGGATGCCTCGGTCTGCTCAAACAGCAGAATACAGACTCTACTCGTGTGTGTGTGTGTGTGTGTGTGTGTGTGTGTGTGTGTGTGTGTTCATCGCCCCGTGAACACCCCGAACAGCCCCTCTGTGAGCCATGCTGCCTGCGCACACATTGCATCAGCTTTGAGGGCTGCTTTTAGTCTGTGCCATTAGATATTCAGAAAACGAGCAGCAGACAGAAGCAGGACCGGCTTTTCTTCACAGCTGATGGTTCGAGTGCTATTCCTCTCTCAAACACAGGTCTGGAGTCTTTTGTTCGAGCAGTTATCAAGTTACAATCAGCACCATCGTGTCATGAGGAAATTGAGCGAGAGAGAGCATCGATCCATCAGAACGCTTTGAGCCATATAAATATAGCATGTCAAAATACTTAAGATGGTATGCATACTACTATTTGTACAGAGTTTATATGTATAGCTGTGCACAGTATGCAATTTTTATGCATTTAGTTCCCTGATGACGTACTATATTTGCTAAAAGTCTGCCAAGAGTGGATAAAAAAAAAAATTGTTTCTGTACACAATTACAAAATTTATTGAAAATTGAATAATCAATCATTACATCTTAATTCAAGCAACCGGAATTAGTCTATGGTTAAAAATCTATATTTAAATGCATGTTTTTCATTGGATTGTTCTTTGTTTTTAGTTTTTTTTAAGATATCTTAATTGTATAATATATTAAAATAATGCAGACTTATGTTTTTTGAGGAAAACGTTAGCGATGTTTGAACATGGAAAAGTTACTATTATAGGTTTTATTAATATTTTGACCTTTTTGTTTTTTTGTCATTTTAATTTGAAAGTTTTTGTAATTTTTAATAGTGTAGTGAGGTTTTTGTCATTTTTATTTATGCCTAAATATTTTATTTTAGTTATTAAAATATTATTTAATGTATTGTATTATTATAATAAAAATATGATCTAAAAGTATAATTATAAATACTATTTACGTTTTTTTTATTTCAAGTGATGTTTTACTATGGGTTTAGTTTTTCGGGGGTTTTCTACTATAATGATCTCGATTGCAATGTGGTTGCTAAGAGTTTCTAAATGGTTGCTAGGTGGATTCTTACCGTCTTGCATGAATCAGGTTTTTGTGATCTTCCGGTCTGTAAATATGGCTGAGGTTTGTTTTATCGTCCACCAATAAAACCGGCTTGATTGTAATCATGTGTCTGCTCGTTTAAAGCATCAGGAATCGTTCGTTTCAAACGCACATGCTTTAGGGTTTGTTGAAATCCCTCATCCTAAGTGTGAGCGGTGATGATAGTGATGCTCGTCTTAAAACCATCCGAGTGTCGTTCAGAACCTGCTGGTTTAGTGTAGATGATCGTGTGATGCATGCTGTCAGACTGCGTTCTTGTCTTTACTACAGACCAGCTCACCTGTCACCTGTCTGCCGAAACACAATGAGCGTGTCATGCTTTAAAGACGAAGGAACTGGTTTCTGGGCTTGTGTGAATCCGTGGGTTATTTCCTTCATGTGTAATGTCTTGATCATAAATAAGGTAGGGTTTGGCTCGGCTGTCGTCATCGTAATCAGCTTCATGTAAAAGCCGTCGTTCAGGCCGTAGTGCATGTGGACGTCCATGCTGGGGTCGGGCAGTAAAGGTCAGGGGTCGTGTGAAATGGTCTGAGCATCTCCACGCTCCCGACTGACCGGCTTCATGTGATACACCTGGAACACACCATACAAGTATATATGGTTAAACTGAACGGCTGAGGTGAACTATAACACACAGATCACTGAGGAATATTGTGTTTGTGTCTCGGATCTCCTGAGGTCTGACTACAGCACTTCTGATCCACCAAAAACATTTATATATTATTTTTTTTATTTTTGTATGCGTTTTATTTTTATTTATTTTTTTTGTATTTTTTTTTTATTTTTTTATTTAAATTTATTTTTATTTTTTTTAATAAATTTAAAACTAGAAGCTACAACTGTATAAATACTACTTATACACATTTTAAAAATAAAGAGATTAAATAAAAAAATGCAACAAATGCATACAACAACATTCCAAAACTTAACATTTAAATGAAAACCAAAAAATAAAGCTAAAAACAATTCCAAATATTAAAGAACCAAAGGTATAAGAGTATAATAATAATGACACCAAAAAAACAACAACTACATGTGTGTATGTACAACCACACACACATTTATAAATTATATATATTCATTTCCATGATGCCAAGTGGTGCTTACTTCTACATTTACATTTAATCATGTAGCAGACACTTTTATCCAAAGCGACTTACAGACCGTGTATATCACCGCAACATAATGGAATACATTTACAAACAATATTGATGCAAACCAATAAAACACTAAACTATTGATTGGTGCATTTTTTTATTTTTTTCCCCCAAAAGTAAATAAAATATTTAGCCAGCTTCACACGTAACGTGAAATGTATTACCAGTTTCTGAGTGAAAATGTTTTTTCAGGATATACACAGCACAAGAAACACATTGTGAGATTAGACCGATTAAATACAGGAACATTTGTGTTTATGCAGCTGTAAATCTGCTCTTGTGCTACAAATCATATTTAATACAAATGATAATAATTATTATTGTTGATATCAGAATATTATATTAGAGCGAATCTCGTATCCGGGTCATTTTACCTTAAATACCTTAAAAATAATACATTTTTAAAATGAATCAAGATTTTTAAATTAACTTTGCGCTACAGCTATTTAAAAGTTAAAGCATTCGGAGCTTTGATTTTTTTTATGACTGTTTATCATTTTTAATTATCTTGCAATTTGATGCAAAACATGCATATATAATGTATGCATAAATACCTACATGGTATACTTACAAGTTTAGCATAAATTACAACACTGAAATATTAAAGTAGGAGAAAATCAAAAAATTTTATCAATACAAAATACATAAATAATCTGGATTTAATGGCCAGCACCTTCTATTTTAGGTTTGCGGATTGTAATTATTTTATGAAATGCACGACGTTGTAACATGAATATCTGCTTCCAGAAACTTATTGCAAATTTAGATGCAGCACAGATGAAGCATGCATCATATCTGATACTTGAATTATATAGTTTTGAGAGATTATGGGGGTTTTCAGCAAGTAAAAGGTCTTCTAGTAAAACTTTACATTCGTCCAACATAAGAATAACTTATTTTATTAGTAATATTTCAACACTTACTGGACTGAAGCAACTTAATTGACTTGGTTTTCATCGTTTTGTCCATTATAAATATCAGCATCTGCAAAAAATGGCATGTTTTTTCTGCTGGGTTTGTCTGACTGAGCTGTTTTTCCCTTGATATTCTCAGACTGATGCATCAAATATGACAAAATATAACATAACACATGCATTTTACTGTTCCTTTAAAAAAAATTAAATCAGATTTTTGTTGTGTATGTCAGGCTTTAAACATTTTTTTTCAAGTGTGTTGCTTGTGTACTAGTTTTCTCTATGAAGAATTGTAGTTGCTTTAATTTTGGTAATTAAATATGCATTTAAAACCGGACTAATTATGATTTAAGTGTCCAAATGATTTTAAGGTCGCAGTAATTAATCGTGAATTTAAAGTGGGCTTGTTTGGGGTCAGAGGTCACGCTCAGGGTCAGAGATGAAGAACCGCTCATCTTCCTCCTCAAGATCCTCCAAGACGCGCCGCTGGACTTCAGAAGGTTTGACGCTTTGTAAAAGCTGCATAAAATCATATTTAATTACAGATGATAAAGTAAATGAGCACAGATGTGCCGGAATATATGCAAAATAAAAGTTTTTTTCAGTGAGCATAAATGCAACGTGTATGAAAGTGCACAGATGATTATAATCAACGCAGTAGCACCACTAAATAAAGCAATAAAATAAGTTATAAAAGCTGTCAGAGGAATAAAGCTATATGCATAGTAGAAATAAACTGCATTGGTGTAATTCACTTAATTAAACTCAATGTATAGATGTAAAATATATTTCGTAAATAAAAGGAATAATTTTACATTTTCTGCTGCTCGTGGTAATTGATTTTTTTTAATCATTGCACAATTTACTGCAAGGTTTTCTTCTGAATCGAGTTAAATCTGTAGAAATAAATCGCATTGGTGTAATTCACACAATGCACCACAGGAGGGCGCTGAAACTCGTATTCTAAATGTCTATTACTGATGTAAAATATGTTTATAGTAAATTAAAAAGGTAGTTTAACAGACGTGTTTCTGCTTCACGTGAAAATGTATTGAATATTAAATCAATGCAAAATATGGTTTTCCTCTGACTAGAATTAAAAATGTAGAAATGATTAACAGCAGTGTAATTCGTATAGTTTACCATAGGAGTTCATTTGATTTGCATTTTTAAAAATGTAATATTTATGAATAAAATGTTTTGTCGCCGCACAGTATAATCAATAATTTATTAGATAATTTAGAAGTAATGCAAAAAATTATTTAACATAAATTTGCAACAGTGTAATTCACCACAGATAAAAGAATACATTTCTACAGAAGAAAAGGGCGGTTTTCCAGATGTTTTGTTGTTGCAGAGGCTCGTGATTAATTTGTTAAATAAAATGAAATCAATGCAAAGTAATTTACTGCAAGGTTTTCTTCTGAATCGAGTTAAATCTGTAGAAATAAATCGCATTATTGTAATTCACACAATTCACCACAGGAGGGCGCTGGAACTCGTATTCTAAATGTCTATTACACATGTTAAATATTATGTAAATTTAAAAAAAAATTTGACATGTAATTCTACTTCACATGAAAATTAATCATTTATTAAATATACGCAACTTTCTAGCATCATGCCATAACTGTGAAGCACTTTGCATCAACCAAACTGTATGAATTACACTGATGTTAATTATTTCTACGTCTTTATTTCTAATCAGAGGAAACCCTTATTTTGCAATTAATTTAATATTTAATAATTTATTAATTGAAAAAAACAACCCTGTTAAATTACCCATTTTATTTACTATAAATAAATAAACTATAATATGTATAATAATTATATTATATTATTCTATGGAAATATGAGCCTGTTCTAGTTTATTCATACAAACAGCAGCAACTGACTTTAAAGCCCAAAGGAAAAACACTCACGTAAAATAATGTTGATTAATTCTCAGTTGCTTGAATTGAAAGGTTTTCAGTTTTGTACAGATCTCAGATTATTATAGAAACCCCGAGCCTCCATGAATACTGAATATTTGCAAGAATAACTGTTCAATCATATACAAAGACAGATTTGATCATCAATAATCCCATCCTTTTCAAACTGAAGCTCAGATAAAAAACAACATCAGTCGTGCCGTCAAACATTTAGAGATGAAAAAGGCAAGTGTGTGCTTATAACTCTTCCTTCAGCATGAGAACAGCACAGTACATTATACTCTTCTGTCAGCTGGTCTGGATGGCATTACTGCAGAGTCAGAGGTTGGCGTGGTATCTATGGGATGATATTAGACTCAAAATGATTAATAGACGCACGCACAATTAATCATTTTGAGTCTAATATCATCCCATAGGTATCGGTCTCGGTTCTCGTAATCTCTGTAAACGAATTTTGCTCTTTCTTGCAGTGTAGGATTCGGCCGAAGGGGGCGTGGTCATGGAAACAGCTGTCAAACACTTGCTCCGCCTCCTCTCGACTCACCTTGCGACCGGCGAGGATGGAGCGCAGCGCTCTGCTCCGAACACACACCTGCGGGACAAAACACACCAATCCCAGGATGACTCTCTCTCTCTCTCTCACACACGCTCTCACGAAAAACAGGTACACACACAGACACACACACACACACACACACACTCTGCTGTCCTGCAGCGGCTCTTTATCGCTACTCTCCTCTTCTTCAGCCCTATTTCGAGCCATCATCGCAAATGTCACGTGACTGAAAACACGCAAAGGGCGACGGAGGATTAAAGTAGCTCGCTAATCTACTTAGTGTGTGCTTTAGTTATTTTTATATTATTTTGATTTTTCCAAATAAGATCATTTTGCTCAACATAAGATCCCGGCCAGGTTGCGTTGCTGTTTTCAAAATAAAAGTCCGACACAATTGCAATAGACTATATATATATATATATATTTTTTTTTTTTAAATATATATATAGTTCATTTCCTGACAAAAGACGCGCACTATATACACCCCAAAAAAAGGGTAATAAAGAAAATAATGATTTCTAGCTTTTTCAGTTTTTCAGTCGTGTGCGTGACGTAGTTGGCGCATGCGCGCTGAGGAGTGTGTTGCTGCTCGAGACTCTTCATCATCCCCGCAGGTATGAAGCGCACCTCTGATTCTGCTCTTTACTGCTGATTTTAACCCACCTGGATGAGCGTCTCCAAACAAGCGTTTATAACAAGTTTGTGATTAGCAGAAGAGATATCCCACATGTGTGTTAGCACGCCAGTAAGTTAATCATCAGTGTGTACGAGGCGTTTAGCTCCACGCAGCTTCCTGCTGTTTCTGTCGCAGAATGACAGACTGACGATAATTCATTTCGATTTATTTATTTACTTTTTGTTTGTTTGTTTTCGCGGAATCTTGTTCATCTGTAGCTAGCGGCTTTTTCGAGGCCGCGTTGTTGTTAGGTTAACTTTTGACGAGTTGCCATGGTAACCGTAGCTTCCGCGCCAGCGTAACGTTGCTACGGTCGCTGTTTCCACTGTAAAATCATAATTAGCTTTAATGATCGTAATAAGTCATTAATAATTGCATTAATTACAAGTAATATACAAATAATTAACTGACTAATCTCTTGAAGAATTGACTCATTTTGCGTGATTTATTATTTTGTGGTTTTCTATGGTAACCCGGTGCTAACTGTGGTAAAACTCTGTAAAACTTTTATTTAATAGAAATCACCATACCTTCCCAGTGAATTAATCACAGTACATTAAGACATTTTATAATGCAAGTTTTCTGGAATGTTACATGTACTAAAAAATGCATTTTGCATATTCCGAAACAGAAATCTGAACATTTGATGAAGCCAGCAGCAAAATTCTCGTTTGATTTTGTTGACATATTAAAGGTTTTTCCAGAGGGGATTTTGTATTTCTCTTTTTATCAGAAAGTACTGTCAACAGACAGAAAACAAATACATTTTCGCCATGTTTTTAGGAATAAAATGTTGTATAAATCAGTGTGAATTATATATAAACAAACCCCTCAGTAAAAACCTTCAGAATATAGAGAGGAATGAACCTGTAAGTTCTGGTGTATGCAAGTGCTGCTGAAGTGGAGATAAAAACCTTTAAAGATATGCATTGGAATTGAAATCTACAGATGCAAATAGATCAAGTGCAATATATAAACACTTAAATGTGACCCTGGAGCACAAAAGCAGTCATAAGGGTCAATTTTCGAAATTAAGATGTATACATCATCTGAAAGATGAATAAATAAGCTTTCCATTGATGTATGGTTTGTTAGGATCTGACAATATTTGGCTGAGATACAACTATTTGAAAATCTGGAATCTGAGGGTGCAAAAAAATCTAAATATTGAGAAAATCATCTTTAAAGTTGTTCAAATGAAGTTCTTAGCAATGCATATTACTAATCAAACATTAAGTTTACGGTAGGAAATTTACAAGGTATCTTCATGGACTACGGTCGCTGTTTCCACTGTAAAATCATAATTAGCTTTAATGATCGTAATAAGTCATTAATAATTGCATTAATTACAAGTAATATACAAATAATTAACTGACTAATCTCTTGAAGAATTGACTCATTTTGCGTGATTTATTATTTTGTGGTTTTCTATGGTAACCCGGTGCTAACTGTGGTAAAACTCTGTAAAACTTTTATTTAATAGAAATCACCATACCTTCCCAGTGAATTAATCACAGTACATTAAGACATTTTATAATGCAAGTTTTCTGGAATGTTACATGTACTAAAAAATGCATTTTGCATATTCCGAAACAGAAATCTGAACATTTGATGAAGCCAGCAGCAAAATTCTCGTTTGATTTTGTTGACATATTAAAGGTTTTTCCAGAGGGGATTTTGTATTTCTCTTTTTATCAGAAAGTACTGTCAACAGACAGAAAACAAATACATTTTCGCCATGTTTTTAGGAATAAAATGTTGTATAAATCAGTGTGAATTATATATAAACAAACCCCTCAGTAAAAACCTTCAGAATATAGAGAGGAATGAACCTGTAAGTTCTGGTGTATGCAAGTGCTGCTGAAGTGGAGATAAAAACCTTTAAAGATATGCATTGGAATTGAAATCTACAGATGCAAATAGATCAAGTGCAATATATAAACACTTAAATGTGACCCTGGAGCACAAAAGCAGTCATAAGGGTCAATTTTCGAAATTAAGATGTATACATCATCTGAAAGATGAATAAATAAGCTTTCCATTGATGTATGGTTTGTTAGGATCTGACAATATTTGGCTGAGATACAACTATTTGAAAATCTGGAATCTGAGGGTGCAAAAAAATCTAAATATTGAGAAAATCATCTTTAAAGTTGTTCAAATGAAGTTCTTAGCAATGCATATTACTAATCAAACATTAAGTTTACGGTAGGAAATTTACAAGGTATCTTCATGGAACATGATCTTTACTTAATATCCTAATGATTTTTGGCATTAAAGAGAAATGTATAATTGTGACTCATACAATGTATTGTTGGCTATTGCTACAAATATCCCCCAGCGACTCAACACTGCTTCTGTGCTGCAGGGTCACAAATGTGTATTTCGGATGTTTTCTTTCCGCTAGTCTGATATGGAAGCAAAGTAGAGCTCAAAACTGGCCGGTGCATGAATAAACAATGGTTTTGATTGTAGTAGTTTGTAATTATTTTAAACTGTTGAGGTGGTGTGTGTTGCAGGGAATCTCTGTCTGTCTGATGTGGTCTAGAAGAGCGCAGTGATGTCAGGAAATAAAGCGGTGGAGCTGCAGATACAGATGCGACAGAACGCAGAAGATCTGCAGAACTTCATGAAGGAGCTGAACAACTAGGAGGGAGAAATCAAGAAGAAAGACCAGCAGCTCCGCGCCAGAAACGTCAGCGAACCGCCGGTAAAACTCTGAGCAAACTCAATACAGCACTTCAGATTCAGGTGTTGTTTGTTTGCTAGAAATGTATTTTATTCCAGAAGACTCTCCCGCCGGTGAGGAACAAAGATTATAAGACGACGAAAAAGAGCGTGAAGCACCAGACTAACGGTCTGAAAGAGCAAAAGGAGACGCAGCGCATAAAATCCTACGATTATCAGGCCTGGGACAAATTTGATGTGGTAATACGACTATGCATTCTGATTCACGCTCTGATGTGCATAAAGACGCGATGATTTCACAGATGAATGCTGTTTGTTTGCAGGATAAGTCTCTGGAGGCCATGGACGCGGAGGAGAGCCCGGTCCACTCCAACGAATCCTACTCTGAAGGGCTTCAGGTGGACAGAGATCTGGCGCTGACCGAGAAAGAGAAGGTCCGTTAGTGTTCATTTTGTTAATGACAGAGACGAGACAACACCGACGTCATTAAACACTAATTGTATCAACATACAATATCGTCGATGAAATAAGAAGACTAAAATATGTGACCCTGGAGCACAAAACCAGTCATAAGGGTCAATTTTTCGAAATTGAGATTTATACATCATCTGAAAGCTGAATAAATAAGCTTTCCATTGATGTATGGTTTGTTAGGATCGGACAATATTTGGCCGAGATACAACTATTTGAAAATCTGGAATCTGAGGGTGCAAAAAAAAATCTAAATATTGAGAAAATCGCCTTTAAAGTTGTTCAAATGAAGTGAGTGTGTGTGTGTTTCAGGGGAACGCTTACTTTAAAGAAGGCGAGTACGAGGCGGCGGTGGAGTGTTACTCGAGAGGAATGCAGGCGGATGGGACGAATGCACTGCTGCCTGCTAACAGAGCCATGGCTTACCTCAGACTCCACAGGTGACACATCCCTCAGAAGTGTGCTCACTGTCTAGTGCATGCTTGTGTTAGAGTGTGGTGTGTGTTTGTGCAGGTTCAGCGAGGCGGAGCAGGACTGTAGCGCAGCTCTCGCTCTCGACGCCTCGTACGCCAAAGCCTTCGCCAGACGAGCCACGGCCAGAGCCGCTCGAGGCAGGACCAGAGAGGCCAAAGAAGGTCCGTCATCCATCGCTTCGGTCGCTTTCGCAGCCTCATCCTCGTTTCTGAGGAGCTCACATGCGTTTGTGTTTGTCTGCAGATTTCGAGCAGGTTCTGAAGCTTGAGCCGGGAAACAAACAGGCCTTGAGTGAGATCGAGAAACTCTCAGCGGTACGTGTGTCCGCAGCACACGGTCATGGATTCGTCTGGTCTAGGGATGATTTGGGGACAAAAATCTTGTTGCAGTTTTTCCTGATAAAAATTGTTGTGATTGTGGATTTAAAAAAAAAAAAAAAAATTTAAATCCAAGTTTGCTGTGCTTGTTTGTAATAATTAATAATAATTTATGCATTTAGCAGACGCTTTTATCCAAAGCGACTTACAGTGCATTCAGGCTATACATTTTTTTACCAGTATTACAGTTTGTAGCCAAAATGTTGTGATTATATTTATCAACATGGCTGTATTATTATTATTATTATTATTATTATTATTATTAAATAAAAGCAGTAACATGACTAGATAAAAACAAAAGAAGAAATATTACTATTAATACAATTTTATAGATACTTGACTTAATACAATTTTTATATTTTTTACATTAAAGCTGTAAAATTGTTTTGAATAAATGCACAGCATTTTGGGGGGAAAAAATCAAATTGCAATTTTTCTGATAAAAATTAGGAACGCAAAAAAAAAAATAACTTTGCTGTGCTTGATAGGGCTGAACAACTTGACCAAAATTTTGTGATTATTATTACTAAATTAAAATATAAAAATGACTGAATAAAGAATACTGCTATTGTAATATTTCAAATACTAAAAGAAAAAAAATATAAAAAAATATTTTGTTTATTTATATTATATTTTTATATTTAATTTAATTATAAACATTAAATATAAAATGACTAATAAAAATTATATATAATAATAGTCATTAAATTTTTTTATTTGATTCCAATATTTCACACAAATAAAAATCAAGTATTTAAAAAATTTTTTATTATTTACATTACAACTGTAAAATTACGATACTAATATTTTTGACCTTTTATAACATTAATTTTTATACCATGGTCAAAACTCGCAGGGAGCCCTTGAAGCTTCTCTTTTAAGCTTCTCGTTTCCTAAATGCACGTTACAGTTAGCGACTCAAACTCAGAGCAGATGCAGATGGAGTTCATGAGGATCATGATTACTGATTTATCATGATTTATCATTCACCTGTTCATCAGGAGATGAGGAGCAGCGGTCTTCTGGCTCCAGAGGACAACAAACAGAGGAGAAGCATCCAGTCCATCAACAAACCTGAAGATCTCAGATCCGCCGTGAGTCCGTGATATGTGACCCTGGAGCACAAAACCAGTCATAAGTGTCAATTTCTCGAATAAATGAGCTTTCCATTGATGTATGGTTTGTTAGGATCGGACAATATTTGGCCGAGATGCAACTATTTGAAAATCTGGAATCTGAGGGTGCAAAAAAATCTAAATATTGAGAAAATCATCTTTAAAGTTGTCCAAATGAAGTTCTTAGCAATGCATATTACTAATCAGAAATTAAGTTTTGATATATTTACGGTAGGAGATTTACCAGATATCCTCATGAAACATGATCTTTACTTAATATCCTAATGATTTTTGGCATAAAAGAAAAATCGATAATTTTGACCCATACAATGTATTGTTGGTTATTGCTACAAATATACCCCAGCGACTCAACACTGCTTTTGTGCTCCAGGCTCACATATGAGGAGGAATTGAGGTCGTTTTTGTGTATGTTGAGCGTCAACGCATCATGTGTGTTTGTGTCGCCTCAGAAACCCTTGAGAAGGCTTGACATCCAGGAGGTGGGTGCAGAGATCTCACCGTCCACGTCTTCACCGCATCCCAAGATCCAGAAGATAGATGAGATCTCAGACGCTCCTGTATCCAGGTGAGCAGATGTCGTGATCCGATCGTCACGCTCTCCTGCTGCTGGAGTGAGTCTGTCAATGTCTTGTGTTTCAGGGCTTGTGTAGATGCATCTGCAGATCCTGAATCGATTCCTCCTCCACCCAGCAACGCTTTCCAGCTGGAGGCCGACCTCAGGAAGACCAGCCGTCACCCACAATCCACTTACAGATATCTGAAGGTAGCGTCAGTGCCGCTCACTCTATCCTCTCTCTATCTGTGCTTCTCATCTCAACGTTTAACATTGCAGCAAATCAGTCCAGACGCTTATCTGAAGATCTTCCAGAACTCTCTGGAGCCTGATGTTCTCAACCACATCCTCAAGACCTTCCACAGCTTCTTTCAGTGAGTGCTCAGATGAAGATGAAGATGATGATGATGAACCGAGAATTATAACTGTAAAGATGACTATAAAAGTTACTATCAACAATAACTATAGCAGTGCTATTAACTAAAACGATTTGAGAAAAATGTTCAGAAAGTGAAATAAAATGTAAATATTTAATGGAAAATATAAATGAAAATTATAAACGTTACCATGGCAACTAACTGAAATAAATATGTTGAAGTAGGAAAAAAATTACGAAAATGAAAATAAAAAATAAATTACAGCTAAATAGAATTTAAAAAATACTAATAAACATTATTATTAATATAAAAAATATTTAAAAAAAATACTAATACACATGATAAAATT
Source organism: Sinocyclocheilus grahami (assembly GCF_001515645.1). Classification (NCBI taxonomy): domain Eukaryota; kingdom Metazoa; phylum Chordata; class Actinopteri; order Cypriniformes; family Cyprinidae; genus Sinocyclocheilus; species Sinocyclocheilus grahami. The sequence goes on along the minus strand of NW_015506454.1, from coordinate 474,653 downwards.
ACTATAACTTAAACTAAAAATTAAAGCTAATTCTAAATAGAAATAAATACTATAATAGCATATCACTTAACTCTAACGGTAACCATAACTAACTATAACCTTAACTAGAATGGTAACTATATCAGTGTTATTGTTAACTAAAACGATAAAAAAAAAATAATTCTGAAGGTGAAATAAAATATAAATATTAGATGAAAAATATAAACAAAAATGAGAAAGAACTAAAATGGGTTTCAGTTGAAGTACTAAAATTACTCAAATAAATTACAGCTAATAAAAAAAACGTCTAATGATGACAAAGACCATTAGAAAATTAAATTAAAATCTAAACTGAAAAAATATAAATATTAAAGCTAATTCTAAATATTAATGAATACTATAAGAGTTTATAAATAATAATAAAATAACACTGAACCGTAACGATAACTATAACGTGACAATAACAATGAATATAACTGCAACTATAATGATAACTATAGCAGTAACTTTAAAACGATAACAGTAACTACAGTGGTAACTGTAACAATAACTATTATAATAACTACAATGCTAAGAATAACGATAACTATATTAGCAGCACTTCAAATGCTTTGATTCTGATTGGCTGTCAATGTTTTTATCATTCATCAGCTGGAAAAAAATGCCTCTAAGTGATTTATGGTTATAGTTATCATCCCTGGCGTTTACTGCAGACAAAGGGAGTTCGACGTGATGATGTCATTTCCTGTTTCCTGTGTCTGGTCTGTGATTTCAGACGTGAAGATGCACCTCTTCTGCTGGCCGTCCTGAGGAGCCTGGCGAGCGTGAGGAGGTTTGACATGACCGTCATGTTCATGTCGTCCGCCGAGAAGAAACGTACGAACACACGAACACACACAAGCACTGAACACAGCGGGCGAATAAACGCAAACTCTTCTTTCTTTCAGTCTTACAGGAGCTGTTTGACTGGATTCACAGCGCCGGTCTGGGAGACGCTTCTGTTCAAGACTTGCAGAAGAAATACGGCCTTTGACCTCTACAGAAATCTCTCCGGATTAGATTTACGATCAGACTGACACCTCACTGTCTGGCTTCGCTGTGAATGAATCCGATGCTCCGATTCCTCCGAACGGACGTTTGAATGGGTTTATGTGGTTCCTGTGCAGAGGAGCAGAATTTCATACGATACTATTATGAGTCCATCTGAAACGTTCACTGTCGGTTCACGTGTTTTTCTTCTGTTTCTGTAGTTCTGAATGCTGCAGTATTAAAGTCAACATGAAATCCAAAGGGACTCCAGACTCCAATCCTACATTTTCTTCATTAAATGTATGTAATATCTATACATTTCTAACTATATTAAGTCATCTTTATTTATATATTGCTTTATGCAATACAGAGTGTTTCAAAGCAGCTTCACAGTGATAAGCAGGAGAAAATTAAGCAACGGTACATAATCTAATTCAGTGCGATAGTATTAAATGCAATACAGGTAACAGTGTCATTATTAAGCTCAAGTCAGTTCAGTATCACAAGTGTTGCAAAATTTGTCAGTTATGAAGCAAAGATGATTCAGCGCTATAGAAGGTAGGGCTGGGTAAAAAAATATTGATACCTCGATATTAATCGATTTTCATTTTTACGGAACGATATCGATTCTTAAATCCAAGAATCGATTAGTCTAGCCTGTTTTCAGTTAATGGACGGAACGTTGAAGGGCACTTCCCATCTAATATATCGCAATAAGCATTGTACTTTGATACTTTTAATATGAAACAAAGTCTCAGATTTCAAATTCTGTCCATTGTATTGCAGTATTTAAACAATAAATGCCGTTTTGGCGCTGTTTAATGCGGAGTGATCGCTGAACTGATCATCTCCTCTGCTTTATTACTAGTTATAGCACAAAATAAACATGACTAAACATCCGAAGGTAAGTTAAAAGAAAGAGTACAACTTTACAATCCGTCTCCTGTCTCATGTAATCGCTCAATCAGTGTTTCAGCCGCGCAAAGATGTCAATAATGGCTTGTAAACAATGTCACGTAACGTCACATTTACCTCTGAAAAACATATTCGGTGACCATAAACTCATTAGTCAACTGTAGAGAGGGGCATTTTGCTAAATATATGCACCATATAACATATTCATTATACAGTTTACTGTTCTTCAATGTTTAATTTATTTGAATAAATCCACGTTTCATTATGTTTATATAAAAAAAACGAATTCGTAATTGTAACTTTATTATTTTTAAAAACCTCATTAAGTCTTAACCTTCAGTATTATAGTAATGTAGTACCAACTGACTCTCATGTATATTTTACAGCATTATTTGAGAGATTTTTTTTCCTTGAGAAAATTTGGTATGTACTGTACCTGATACATAACCAAAGTAATCGATATTGAGTCGAATCGGTAATCGAATCGCAAGCTTGTGAATGAGAATCGAATCGTGAAATTTGTGTCAAAACCCAGCCCTAATAGAAGTCCAGCTCAATTTTATATTACACATATTTGATAAAAGAAAAGAAAGAACTGTGGTTCTTTAGATTCACTGGTTCCGAATGAACAAAACTCCCTCCAAAAAGAAGCATGTACGCTTCAGCGGCTCCTTCAAGCATAGAAGGCTATTTTGTCTCGAGGTGGAAAACCCTTTAGTTTTATTTGCTGAATGATCGACTGGGACAAAACAATCCCTCCCAAAGTTTCAGGGAGGATGCTTGGAGTCCTGGTTTAAATCCCTCTCTTGAGGCGGACTATTAGGGCTGGGTTTTGGCACAAATTTCACGATTCGATTCAATTCTCATTCACAAGCTTGTGATTCGATTCGATTACCGATTTGATTCAATATAGATTATTTTGGATATATATCAGTACAGTACATGCCAAATTTTCTCAAGGAAAAAAAAATCAACTATTGGTGTAAAATATACATGAGAGTCGGTTGGTACTACATTACTATAATATTGAAGGTTAAAATCAATGAAGTTTTTACAGTAATAAAGTTACAGTTACATAATATTTCTACTTCTATTCGTTTTTTTGAAATATAAACATTTAATGGTGGCGGTCATAAAAACTTGATGGATTTATTCAAACATAAAATTGAAGAACAGTAAAAAATTATAATGAATATGTTATATGGTGCATATATGAAGCAAAATGCCCCTCACTACAGTTTATTTTTCTAAATGATTAATGAGTTTATGGTCACCAAATACGTTTTTTCGGAGGTCAATGTGACGTTGCGTGACATTGTTTACAAGCCATTATTGACATCTTTGCACGGCTGAAACACTGATCGAGCGATTACATGAGACAGAATACGTATTGTAAAGTTGTACTCTTTCTTTTAACTTCCCTTCGGATGTTTAGTCATGTTTATTTTGTGCTATAACTAGTAATAAAGCGGAGGAGATGATCAATACAGCGATCACTCCACATTAAACAGCGCCAAAACGGCATTTATTGTTTAAATACTGCAATACAATGGACAGAATTTGAAATCTGAGACTTTGTTTCATATTAAAAGTACCAAAGTACAATGCTTATTGCGATATATTAGATGGGAAGTGCCCTTCATTGTTCCATCCATTAACTGAAAACAGGCTAGACTAATCGATTCTTGGGATTTAAGAATCGATATCGTTCCATAAAAATGAGAATCTATTAATATCAAGATAAATATTTTTTACCCAGCCCTACGGACTATGCTTTAGTTTTTTTTTTTTTTACTTAACGCTCAACTGAGACAAAACATTCTCCAAAGAAACAAGCCTTCAAACAAGTATGCTTCTGTTTGCTCAGACGACTTAACCATTGGCCCATCTCGGCTTAGAACGCTTCATTGTATTTATTTAACAAGCAGTAGCGGGATTTGAACTGCGGCTGCTATGATTAAAAGACAACTCTTTATCTCCTGAGTCACTGGTGAGTGTTTTGAGCTCTTATTGAGAGCTTCAGCAAATGAGGAAAAGCGTAAGCACCGAGAGGATTTGAATCAAGGTTTTCTCGCACCCTCTTACCCTTTATTGATTTATTTTCTACAGCTAAGCTCTCAAGACTGTGGCACGGTGGACTGAATCACGGTTCAAATCTTGCTGGAGGTAGAAAATGCTTGGGTTTTATTGGTTTGAATGAGCAAAATACCTCCCAAAAAAAACAAAGGAGTCTGAGAGTTGATCATCTTTTTAACAATCACACGATCATGGATGGCACACAAAGGTCACATGATCCCATTTATTCTGCACACGCTTTATATTTACAGATTGAATGCGTGACATTTGTGTTTAAACAGAAACCTTGAACCCAGAGATTGATTTGGCCAAACATCAGTCACGTTACTGGGATAGAGAGGAAAATAATCAAGTCATATTTCTGAAAGTTTGATGGCATCATCAGTATCATCTGCAGACTGCAGGAGGATTTTGGCCCAAAATCTGTCAAATGTCCTTGTGAAACTCACGTCAGATCTACAGAAACTGACATTTCATTTCCATTAGGTTTATAAATCTTCTCATTTGGCGGTACAATTCAGTACAAAACGATCATGAACAGAAACATTATTTTGCTAGTAAAAAAAAAAAACGTTACCCATAATTCTCCAGGTACATTCAAAGCAGCTGATGAATAATTCAAGACGTCATTAGTCAGAAGTGTCTGTGAGGAACAATAGCTAATCAAATCGATATTTGGTCCAAGATCCAGCCAATCGTGTGGGAGTATTTACACAGGTTTTCTGTCCGAGCAGTAAATGATTGCATATAAATGTGAATGTTTTTAGGATGTTGGACTATGAAGGCAGAACTCGATGGCACTAGACTACATACTGCTCTGATGTTCTCACAGGAACCTACAGAGAACGCCGCAGCAACGTTCACATGTCTACAAAAAGCCTCTCGCGTCTCGTCACGCTCGTTCGTCCGCGTCCGATCCGGTTCCGTTATCGGACGGGTCCAAGAGTTCCTGACGACGGCGCATTATGGCGGCAAACTGAGCGCGCTCCACGGCGTCCTGTAAAAGGTCAGAGGTGACAGAGGTGAGTGAGGGGTCAGTGGTTGCTCCCCTCGTCGAAGGACTCCACGCCGGAATCGCTCGCCGCCACCGCCAGCTTCTCCTGCCGCCTCCTCATGATCTCCTGTAGCTCCGAGCCAGAGCTCCTCTACAGACACAGACAGAACACAGTGAGACACTCAGAAACACCTCGCTAGGGCTGGGGATTGAGACAAATTTCACGATTTCGATTCACAAGCTTGCAATTCGATTCTATGTATTGATTCCTTTGGATATATAGGCAATCAGGTACAGTACGTCACTTTTTTTTCCCCAAGGAAAAAAAAATCTTTCTCAACTAATGCTGTAAAAACTATTGAATAAACCCTGTCAGTCAGCACATCACCTTAAAGTGATTTGTAATCAAATATTTAAAGGGTTAGTTCACCCAAAAATTTAAATTAGCCCACAAATTACTCGCCCTCAAGTCATCCTAGGTGTATATGAGTTTCTTCTTTCAGACGAATCCAGTTGGAGTTATATAAAAAATTGTCTTTGATCTTTCATGCTTCAGTCCAAAAGAAGTTAAATAAAAAGCGCCCATCCATAAAAAAAGTGTCTCACACGGCTCCGGGTGGTGAACAAAGGCCTCCTGTAGCGAATCGATGCGTTTTTGTAAGAAAAATATCCATATTCAAAACGTAATAATCACTTTAATGTAGCTTGCGCCAGCAGTTGTACACAGAAGCAGCTCCGGGCGGATGACGTATGAGGTCGGCGCTGCGCATGCGCCGGTGAGTCTCGTGAAAACCACCGTTTGTTAACAGGAGCAAAGGAAGCAAACTTTCCTTACTTTAGCAAAGAAAAACCAGTCTCCTCTTGGCTTATATCCAAATCCTCCCGACATTCTTCTTTACAAATCCTCGTTTTGTACTTCTAATAAGTGACCGGTGTTTTGTTTTGATCTTTCCGCTGGGTTTCCGTGTTCGTCACTTCTGAGCGGAGCATGCACAACGCTGACCTCATACATCATCCGCCCGGAGCTGCTTCCGTGTACAACAGTGAGCACAAGCTAGATTCAAGTGATTATTACGTTTTGAATATGGATATTTTTCTTACAAAAACTCATCGATTCGCTACAGGAGGCCTTTGTTCACCACCCGGAGCCGTGTGAGACACTTTATTTATGGATGGGCGCTTTTTATTTAACTTCTTTTGGACTGATGCATGCAACACCCGCTGAGTGGCATTAAACAGCTTGAAAGACCATTTTAAAAATAACTCCGACTGGATTTGTCTGAAAGAAGAAAATCATATACACCTAGGATGACTTGAGGGTGAGTAATTTGTGGGCTAATTTTAATTTTTGGGTGAATTAACCCTTTAAATTGCACAAAAATTATATAATAAATATTTATTATAATAATTTTTTATTGATATAATGGACTACTTGCGCAACTACTTCCACGTTCTACTTAGTATAGCTACAGTTTCTCATGAGAACACAGATTTTTACTACATTTTAGGGCCGGCAAATGTTTTTAAAAACAATTAATCATATTCTCTGCATTAACATGAATAACATATTTGATACAGATAAATAAATGTTCATTCTGATCTTATTCATCAGGTCAGGTGTCGCGATCACTTGTTTAGAGCACTGGCACTGCGCGGTGAGATAACCATGCATGCTGCTTTCTCAGATCTTTTCTCTATTTTCTTCTGAAGTTCATTCATGTTTATTTGCTGCTATAACTAGTAGTAAAGAGGAAGAGCTAATCGGTCCACTACAGCGATCTGTCAGCATTTATTGTTTGAATTTTACGATAAATTTGACATTTGAAAGCAGAGACTTTCCTATCAAATGCAACTAAGCACAAAGCTTATTGCGATTTATCGGATGGGAGGTGCTACAAATAAGGTTTGTTCATGCATTAACAGAAAACAGCATAGATCGATTCTTGGGATTTAAGAATCAATATCGGTTCATCAAAATCGAGAAATCAGTATTTCCAACCCAGCCCTACATCTCACGAAACACTCATTTAAACAAGCTGGAGAGACAGAGAGAGGAAGAGCAGAAACGAGTGAATGAGGATGAGGTTCATGAAGGTTCTTCATCAGATGCTCTAAACTAACGATGATGGATGTGTAAAGGGGCGCTTAAGGGCTTCTGGGAAAGCATCTATTCTCTAGCTAAGACTGGAAACAGCAGACAGAAGCCACTAAACAACACGAGCATCTATTAAAATGTGCGCTCGCTTTTATTTCGAACAGATTCAATGAAATACAGACCATCAGATAAATGGAGCTGTTGAAATATTAATATGAGCTGTAACGAGCGGTTCTGTGTCAGGATCATCAGGGGTCGTTTGCACCAGCTGCATGCAAGTTAAAACTAAACCTAGTTGTGGCATAAATGTGCACCAAGTTACTAAATATTTTTGCATTGGACCATTAAACGTAGCTATGCATAAACTAAATATTTACAGGTCAGAGCATCGACTTCAGTCGATGTGCATCATAAGATCAATCGAATTAAAACAAATGCGTAGGGCTGGGCGATACGGCCCAAAAAAATCACACGATAACATTTTTCATATCGGCCGATATCGATAATTATCACGATCATTTTCGAATCTTTATTTCTTTCAAGTTTCAAGTGAAAGATGTAGAAACCAGACGGTTAATTGTGGTTTTAAACGACTCTTTATGCTCAGAACATGACAAACACTTCACGTTTTTGAATTCTTTACACTTTTCCAGTCATTTTTCCAACAAAAACAAAATAAATGTCAATACAGAGAAATTCATTTCTTGGTATCTGCATGTTCTAATGAGTGATACCGTTTCAAATCATGAATCAGGTTTGTGTTCCTGAATTTGATGATGTGTATCTTCAGCACAGTTTGCAGTGCAGCTGCAATATTAATAATATTATGTATTTTGTCTCTTAGAAATATACATTTGACAGTAGCTTGAGTTAGGATGCAGATGTAAATTTATGCTCATTATCAAAAACAGCAACATCTGTAGAAACTGTAACAACCTCATTTTTATATAGTGAAATTTCATTATTCTGACTGAGTTTTATTAAAATTAACCATTGGTTTTCCATACTAGCATACATTTAGATCATGATAACCACAGTTAAAGCCACACATATAGCACCTCAATACCATGGTAAAAATGACTATGGTTTCTAGGTATTTGTATGAAAAATACATTTAGTATAAATGATTTGTTCCGCTTTTGGCTTTTCTCTAACTCTTCATATCGTTTTATCGAGGGAAAATTATATCGCGATAATTATCGGTTTATCGCCCAGCCCTACAAATGCTTATGTTTTATTTTTTTTAATTTGCAGTGCAGTTAAATCAATAAAAAAAATTTGTATTATTGATTTAACTGCACTGACACTATCAGAGACACTATTATTATTATTAGTACAGAGTTAGTTATGAACTAGCTAAGTGAGGACTTTATATTCCAATTTAAAGGGACAGTTCACCCAAAAATAATTTACTCGCCCTCAAACCTGTACGAGTTTCTATCTTCTGTTGAGCACAAAGGAAATTATTTCGAAGGATGTTGGGGATCAAATCCAAAATATACTCTTTCTATACCAACGTTCTTCAAAATATATTCTTTAAGTAATAAACTCGTACAGGTTTGTGAACTATCCCTTTAAGTAAGAACTGGTGCAACCTAGCCGGGTTATGTGCATGTGCGGTGAATGATGTGTTAACTAAACAGAGCAAAGCCGCCTCGCTATGATACTAAAGTACCTTCAGAGGAACGTGGATTACATGTGAAGATCATGGGAGCGTCAGAAGAAAACCTGCAGACAGCAAAACACCACAGAAAAACCAAAGCGACACTACAGAGTTGAGCAACTTATCACCTTATTAGTGTTCCTGTGGCTCAGTGGTAGAGCATTGCGTTAGCAGCGCAAAAGGTCGTAGGTTAAATTCCCAGGGAACACACAAACTGGTAAAAAATGTATAGCCTGAATGCACTTTAAGTCGCTTTGGATAAAAGCGTCTGCTAAATGCATAAATTATAAATTATTTATTATTATCACCAGCTGTCTGGAGACTCCAGATTCAATTCGGGGAGCACTATTATAGTATTATTTTATGGATGGATCCAGAATTGCACGGACAGTGTGATGTGATCCGGTCCGAGACATTTGGACTATGACAGAAGAGTTTAAAGAGGAATGAAGAGAGAAATAAGGAAGGATCTGTGAGGAGAAGCGGAGGAAGTCGACTCACCTCGAGAGCGGCTTTCTGGACGATGATCTGGCTGTAGACTCGAGCGCCGTCATCAGGACAGACGGTCTTCAGCTCGTCTTTGTTCAGAGAGAAGAGCTGAGCACCGGTCAGCACACCCAGACTGTTGATGGTCCTGCAGACCAAACCACATCAGCTCAGACCATCACTGTTAATCTCCCATGATGCTCTACAGCAGAGCGGATGAACGGGTCACTCACACTTCGCTGAAGCCTTTGAGCTGCAGCCAGGCTTTCACATCGTCCGGCGTGGAGTCGTACGTGATGTTGACCGCCGGCAGGCTGCTGGAGCGAGATGGAGCCTGGAACTTCTTCTGAGCGCTTCGGCCCAGAGTCAGTCTGTGCATCAGCTCGTCCTGAACCTCCTCCATGTTGGACTTTCGGCCTGAGAGACACGTGAATAATGCTGCAGGTGTGTGTGTGTCATTGAGAAAGTATTACATGTTTTGAATCAATTTACCTGGTAAGACTTATTTTTCAGAACATGTGATAATTGTGTGTGTGTGTGTGTGTGTAAGAGTGTGTGTAAAATACCTAAATACCATTTCAGAGATTATAGAGGCCGATTACTTGTTTTTATATTTGGCAGCTTAGGACACACACACAGGCTGGTTGTAAGAGGGCTTCAACAACTTGGGATGCCCAAAAAGAGGGCTAAACAGTTAGCAAAGTACTGTGCTTTGTCCTCTATCATACGCAGGCGTCATATATGGTGGAGACGCTGTTATTTATACCCATAACAACGGAGTGATATGCTTATTGTGAAGACCTGTTGCATGCCACTGGCCCATTATTTTGTACATGTATCTAACTGCATCTATAATATTTATGTCCCTGTAAGTTATTTATTTTAAGTGGACTTAAATAAATTGTTAATGTGTGTGTGTGTGTGGGTGTGTGTGTGTGTGTGTGAGAGTGTGTGCGTGTGTGAGAGAGAGAGTGTGTGTGTGTGTGTGTGTGTGAGAGAGAG
>NW_015506454.1:462481-464194 GCF_001515645.1 Sinocyclocheilus grahami | reverse complement strand
GAGAGAATGTGTGAGAGAGTGTGAATGTGTGTGTGTGTGTGTGTGTGTGTGTGTGTGTGTGTGCGTACGGTTGGCGGGCGCAGCTCTCTCTCTCTGATGCTCTCTCATGGTCACGCCGTCGCTCTGGCTGCTGTTGTTGTTGTGTTGCTGGCTGTCAGCCGGTGGCGAGTCCTGATGTTGGGCGGCTGGCAGCGGGGTGGATGCGGGAGGCAGTGGGGGGGTGGGGATCTGCAGCGGGGCAGGAGGAGGCGGGGGCGTCGGGGGGGGCGGGGGTTCCGTCACCGCCGGTTTGGGCACGTAATCTGAGCGCTGCTTCTGAATGGGACAAACAGCACAGTCAGATACTGAACATGGCTGAGATCAAGACCACATGAAACCAGTGCCGCACTGATGCACCTCCTGTTCACACAGGACATGCTGAAGAGCTCATGCTTTGGACATGCAGTAATCACATGATCAACTTTTGCCTCACATGAGCCACACATGAGCTCATCAAAGCCACGAATCTGATTTCATGTCTCTAAGGGGCTGTTCACACAGAATGTGTTTACACAGGACGTATGAACATTGTTCTCACGTCTCGCACATGAGCGCCTCGTGTCAAGTTAAGAGTTTAAACTTTCAAACGCAGTGATGCTCATCAATGTCAGTTCCAAAACAGTGGACCAATCAGAAGAGCCCGGAGGCGGGGCAAGCGTTGTTTACAGTAGCAAGTTGGCATGGCAACTGTTTTATTTGACGGCAACATGACTCAGGAGGCGCTTTTTTAAAAACCATTCACGTTTTTAGACACAAAGACACGTTTTGTGTGAACGGCTCCTAACACACAGATCAACAGTAGTTCATAATTTATACTATATTAATAACTTAAAGAGGAATTATGCTTAACCAGCCTCTACACAGACAGATAATATACACTGTATGTCAAAAATCTCTATGAAAAACATACTGAGACGAATGATTATGAGGGTTTCACTGACTGTAAATCATAATAATCCAGTTACCTCGTTTAACTCGCCCAGTAATTGCTTGAGAGAAAAATGAAGTGACATGAAAATGAAATTCAACAACAAACACACACACACACACTCACACACAAAGCAAATAACACACACACACACACACACAGCAAATAAAACACACACACACACATGCATTGACTTCAGTATCTAAATGGAGTCATTCCATAGACATCTATTGTTTTTATAAACAGCTAGTTATAAATACTATAACCTAACCCTAACACACTAACCCTAACAAAAAACATACTTCATTTTTACAATTGACCATTTATGAAAAACTATGTTATTTTTATACCATTTATACAAATAAAGACGTTCCTAAAAGGAGGTTTTGGGAGGTTTAACTCACTTCTGTATACAAATTTGTCCCCAAAATATGATTAAGGAGGCAGGCACACACACATACACACACACACAGGGAGATAAACTGAACTAATGCAGAAGATCAAAAAAACTGAACACACACACACACACTCGTTTACCTTAAACAACTCAAATTCCTTTTTTGGCATCATTAGCTTTAAGATGAAAAGATGAACACAAACAATAATTCAATGACGTGGCAAAACAAGGAGATGAAACTGAAGACAAAGCATGCAGACAGAAGCTGAACATGAAGCTTAACAAGCGTCTCGTGTGTGTGTGTGAGAGAGAGAGAGAGAGTGTATGTGTGTGTGTATGAGTGTGTGTG
>NW_015506454.1:450786-462417 GCF_001515645.1 Sinocyclocheilus grahami | reverse complement strand
GTGTGTGTGTGTGTGTGAGTGTGTGTGTGTGTATATGTGTGTGTGAGAGAGAGAGTGCGTGCGTGATGTGTGTGTGTGTGCGTGGTGTGTGTGTGTGTGTGTATATGTGTGTGTGAGAGAGAGAGCGCGTGTGTGTGAGTGTGTGTGTGTGTGTGAGTGATGTGTGATGTGTGTGTGTGTGTGTGTGAGTGTGTGTGTCACCTGTATGGTGTGGCTGTAGATGGGCTCCCCGCGGCCCGTCACGTCCACCGCTCTGCTGATCTCCAGAATGTTGTTTGGCACGTATCCCGAAGCGCCCATCCCGTTACGCACCTTCCACCACTGCTTCCTGTCATCCAGCACCTGACGGCCAATCAGATCGACACGTCACATGACACATCATCATCATCATCATCATCATCATCACGTGACGTACCTCCACCACCTCGTCTTTCATCACAGACAGTTCAGTGTTGTTTCTGGCCACAAAGTCATATCTGGATTTGGCAAAGTTTCTCTGCGTCTGGCCGTGAGCCTCCAGGTTCCTGAAGAGAAAGAGTCAAAGAACCTCAACAAATGAGACGCAGCCAAAAATCACGTTTGCCTTGTTTTTCAGTACAAACAGACAGATTCACTTGAGAAGCAAAATGACTTAAGCTGTTGTTTTATTGCCTTGTTTTTCTGAAATAATAATCCAAATTAAGTGACTTTAAGCTTAAAATAAAAACTAATATCTGCTAATAATCAGAAAAATAAACTTGCTTTTTTTAAATCAAATTTGCTGTTAATGCAAACAGCATAAATTTGGTCAAGTGTTTTTTTTATTGGAATTATATTGATAAATATATAAAAATAAATAATATTTCACACTCATTTCCTTAAGTAAATCTATTTTATACAAGGTGCAAAAATAGGACAAAAATGTCCCCATTAAAACGGCTGTATTTAATCTCAGTGCAATACAAGCATAAAATCATGCATTCTTTGTTAATAGGCTTTCATTCTGTTGGCAAGTGTTTTTTCAGCTTTTTATTCTTTTCCACCTTATTGCACCATTTTCTCAGGTTTGGTTTATGGAGCAGATACTCATTCTGTTCATGTTTTCTGCTTCTGCTGGAAAAAAAGGCCAATTGAATTGAAATGATGTAATTATAATTGTGTGGGTGTGTTGGTATGAATATCAGAGTGTGGGTTGTGTATGTGTGTGTGTGTGTGTGTGTGTGTGTGTGTGTGTGTGTGTGTGTGTGTGTGTGAGAATGGTCGTTTTTTTAATCTTAATTAAACCCAAGTCTATAATAATTAAATAAATAAATCTGCTTAGCATTTAGAATATGCAAAATAATTGTTTTTTGGTGTGTTTTTTTAACTTTATTCCTTTTGCATCTCAAGTAAAGTATCTTGGTTTAACAATGTTGGCATATTTGCACTGCAAAACAAGACAAAAATGCTGAGGAAGAACATGATTTTTTCCAGCGTAATCTCTTAAACACAAGCTCGCTCTCTTTACATGTTGAATCTACTGATGAATGTCGTTATTGACCGACTGCTGCCGCCGTGGAGGAGCGTCTCAGAGCTCGAGAACGAGACGGGAAGAGAGTCTTTACTCCGTCTGAAGACGCTTTAACAGACTGAGAGCTCAGGTCAGAGCTGAGAGTTTGAGAAGCAGAATGAACCCAGAAGCGTAGCGCGCGCTGAGCCGGTTCTCCAGGGCGCGCGGTGCAGTCGCTTGTACCCCGGTGGGTTTTACCTATCTACATGATGGCTGACCGCGTGTTTAAAAGCAGCCACGGCCATGTCTGGCTCCAGCAGGTGCAAACGCTTGTAAGAAGTGTGACTGTAGCCGTACCCGTCTGCACCGGGGAAGTCCTGGACTACCAGCTGCTGTCGGGAGAGAAAAAAACCGCTTTCACTTCATCAAATACTTCACAGCGTCACACTGTAAGTGTTAAAGGTGAAAGAGCATCTCACGTCCACAGGTCTCTGAACCTCGGTCTGCGCCGCGCCGCGCCTCTCCGCCAGCTGAGCCACGTCTTGCTCACGAGACACCAGCACCGGCGGCTCCCAGCCGTCCCGGAAACACAGCGTGTGCGGAGGAAACGGGTGATCCTTCGGCCACTCCAACCTCCACACAAGACAAAAGTATCTCTAAAGCGCTTTTCACAATACACATGCTTTTTTTGTTCTGTTAACAGATTTAAATGTTATTTGATTTAGTTCGATTAAAAGATTTGAATATCGGTCAGTTTTGTAATGTTAAATTATTTAAATATCAGTTAGTTTTGTTCTGCTCAAATGTATTAATAGCGGATGGTTTTGTTCTGTTAAGACATTTAAATATCGGTTGGTTTTGTTCAATTAAGAGATTTAAATGTTGTTAGATTTTATTCGATTTAAAAGATTTAAATATCAGTCTGTTTTTTTCTTTTAAAGAGATTTAAATACAAGTTGGTTTTGTTCTGATAAAATATTTAAATATCAGTTTTGTGCTGATAAAATGTTTTAATATCGGTCATTTTTATTCTGTTAAGAGACTTAAATATCGGTTGGTTTTGATCTATTAATCAAATATTTAAATGTCTGGTCGGCTTTGTTATATTTAGAGATTTATCAGTTTTGTTCTAATAAGACATTTTCATGTTGGTTGGCTTTGTTCTGTTAAGAGATTAAAATATTACGTTTTTGTTCAGTTAGGAGAATTAAATATCGGCTGGTTTTGTTTTGTTAAAATTTTTAGATATCAGTTGTTTTCGTTCAGTTAAGAGATTTAAATGATGTTTGATTTTGTTCAATGAAAAGTTTTAAATATCGGTCAGTTTTGTTCTATTAAGAGAGTCGTTCCAGTACCTGCATTTGGTCCATCCGTCTCCCAGCGTGACCCACAGGTGTCTCTCCTCCGCCGAACCCACCGCGTGCAGGAAGTCAATGGCTTCTCTGGTGAGGAGAGGAACGATCACGCTTTTAGCCAGATCCACCCCTCCAGACGTCTGGATCACCTGAGACACACACACACACACACACGTCAGTCCGACAGAACGGCTGTTCCACACCCACACACACACAAACACACACACACACTCACACAAACACACTCACACAAACAGACACACACTCACACTCACACACACACACACACACACACACACACACACACACACACACACTCACACAAACACACTCACACACTCACACAAACAGACACACACTCACACACACACACACAAACACACACACACTCACACAAACACACTCACACACTCACACTCACACACTCACACTCACACAAACAGACACACACTCACACTCACACAAACACACGTCAGTCCGACACACCGGCTGTTACACACACACACACACACACACACACGTGATCAGAAGACGCACCAGTCTGAGAGGATTGAACAGGAAGTGGACCAGATCTACAGCGCTGGGGTTCTGAATGTGGTTCTTCAACTTCCCCTGGAACGACAAACAATAATCACATCACAGATAATCTAAATGAGATTCTCCTGCTAAAAATGTTCGTTACTGGGATGGGGACCTGGCTATCGTCACTCACCAGCAGGTTGAAGGCGTGTTTGAACTTCTGGAAACAGTCGATAAACTCGTCCTGAGACGAAGGTTTAGCTCTCAGCGTCAAAACCCCCTCTGATTGAAGACACACAGCAAACACACTCATGACACACTGACGATGAGGATGATGTGGATGTGTGATGTGAGGTGACGCTCACCTCCCGGTCCTCTCTTTTTGCTCTTCTTGGTTTTCTTGCGTTTGGAGAGCTCATTAAAGGCCTCGGCGGCTTTCTGCAGTTTGGTGACGAAGTGTTCGATGTCGTCCAGAATGTGATTGAGGATTTGCTGTAACACATGTCAGTATTTTACCATCTGCTGCACAAACACACACACACGTGACTCTCGCACACACACACACACACACACACACACAGATACACACACACACGTGACTCTCGCACGCACACACACACACACACAGACACACACACGTGACTCTCGCACACACACACACACACGTGACTCTCGCGCACACACACACACACACACACACACACAGATACACACACACACGTGACTCTCGCACGCACACACACACACACACAGACACACACACGTGACTCTCGCACACACACACACACACGTGACTCTCGCGCACACACACACACACACACACACACACAGATACACACACACACGTGACTCTCGCACGCACACACACACACACACAGACACACACACGTGACTCTCGCACACACACACACACACGTGACTCTCGCGCACACACACACACACACACACACACACAGATACACACACACACGTGACTCTCGCACGCACACACACACACACACAGACACACACACGTGACTCTCGCACACACACACACACACGTGACTCTCGCGCACACACACACACACACACACACACACAGATACACACACACACGTGACTCTCGCACGCACACACACACACACACAGACACACACACGTGACTCTCGCACACACACACACACACGTGACTCTCGCGCACACACACACACACACACACACACACAGATACACACACACACGTGACTCTCGCACGCACACACACACACACACAGACACACACACGTGACTCTCGCACACACACACACACACGTGACTCTCGCGCACACACACACACACACACACACACACAGATACACACACACACGTGACTCTCGCACGCACACACACACACACACAGACACACACACGTGACTCTCGCACACACACACACACACGTGACTCTCGCGCACACACACACACACACACACACACACAGATACACACACACACGTGACTCTCGCACGCACACACACACACACACAGACACACACACGTGACTCTCGCACACACACACACACACGTGACTCTCGCGCACACACACACACACACACACACACACAGATACACACACACACGTGACTCTCGCACGCACACACACACACACACAGACACACACACGTGACTCTCGCACACACACACACACACGTGACTCTCGCGCACACACACACACACACACACACACACAGATACACACACACACGTGACTCTCGCACGCACACACACACACACACAGACACACACACGTGACTCTCGCACACACACACACACACGTGACTCTCGCGCACACACACACACACACACACACACACAGATACACACACACACGTGACTCTCGCACGCACACACACACACACACAGACACACACACGTGACTCTCGCACACACACACACACACGTGACTCTCACGCACACACACACACACACACATACACACACGTGACTTTCGCACACACAAACCATCAATCTGACTGAAAGTCTTCAGGATGCCTTTTATCCACTGCAAAATATTATTATATTATAAAATTGCATTATAAACTGCAATCGCAATTTGTTTCCCCAATTCAGCCTGTTTTTTAATGAAATCGTCACATTGAAATCACATTTTTTAAAAGTCAAATTTAAGGCTTTTTAAGACCTGAAGAAATAAAAATCAATACTGTACATTAGGGGTGTGCAAAATTAACAATAAATGATATCTCGATATTTTCAAAGATTCTGTTGATGACTAAAATTAGATGATATTTTGTGTTTTATAGTGTTTTAGGCCTGTTGTGAACAGCTGACTCGAGAAGATGTTCATATTATTCATATTCTATGTGGTGGTCAGTTCACAGCAGTGACAGAAATTTACTTTTTTATTAAAGGACAATATTTGTCACCTTAAAATGATTTACAGGGGCATTTCTACCTATACAAGGAGTTTTTTTCTATACTTACATTTGTATGCATCACCAAAATTCTAACATTTAAAATAAGTTCAATTAGAACTTACCAATCAAATGAAATTATTTTCAACAAAATAGCTTAACAGTGCAGAGGTGACAGAAGTGGCATTAGCATAAATAATGCAATGAGATTGTTTTTTAATCCAATATTTAAATAAGAAATTATTAATAATTGTAACTTTTTAATTAAAAGGTACCTTAAATATCAAACTAAAACTGCTAGTAGGTGACGGCAAGTCTTAAGGAGTGAGCTGAGTGAGTCATTCATTCAAACGATTCGTTCAAACCGCAACCACTGAATGAGTCACTGAATCATTAATTCAACTGATTTGTTCAAAACGCAGATTCATTCAGTAACGAATCACTGCTGTGTGTTGTTCAGAGACTCGGTTCTGCTGTGGTTTCATTCTGAAATTTTCGTTGGCGAAATAAAGGAAAAACGAACAGTACTGACAGTGTTGTGTCTAAAATGTAACCCACAATGTTAACTTATTGTTTATTTAACTGTTGTATAAAATAAATATCACAGTTGCAATCGTGCTGATATTTGGGAAAAACGGCACTCTTTCTCATGTGATATTTTGATATAACTACATATTTCGATATAAATAAGACATCAAATCACTGGAGGTAAAAATGCCAGTGTATCTTGAATTTTTGGGTCATATAACTGCATACATATCCCACACCCCTATGAACATAAAGAATCAACTTACAACTGAACTTACATTTACTCATTTTCTTCTCCTTCTCGCTCCCTTTCGCGTTCAAGAGACAGAGACAATACGTAATACGCTGTCATAAATGCCACGAGTTGTCACGAGAACAGGCAAATCCCCAAAGAATAGTAAAAATTATATAATGCTAATTCGGTAGTTTTATGTTGGTAAAGTATTTAGATGTGTGAGCCTGCAGCACAAAAGCAGTGTTGAGTCGCTGGGGGATATTTGTAGCAATAGCCAACAATACATTGTATGGGTCACAATTATACATTTTTCTTTTATGCCAAAAATCATTAGGATATTAAGTAAAGATCATGTTCCATGAAGATATTTTGTAAATTTCCTACCATAAATATATCAAAACTTAATGTTTGATTAGTAATATGCATTGCTAAGAGCTTCATTTGGACCACTTTAAAGATGATTTTCTCAATATTTTGTTTTTCAAATAGTTGTATCTCGGTCAAATTCATATTTCATATGATGCATACATCTCAATTTTAAAAAACTGACACTAAAGACTGGTTTTGTGGTCCAGGGTCATATATGTCTAAGTCAAAGCGTCATCTAAAAAAAGTAAAAATAGGACTTTTAACAAAATAAATTTTAACAATCAAATGTAATACTTTTTAGGACTTTTTAAGGATCCGTGGGAGCAGGAACAGGATGTCGTCGTGTATCAGTGTAAAAACTCACCACATCTCTGTCCACTTGAGCTGCGCTCATTTCAGGAGAGTCTTCCAGCTCTGTGTAATGTCTCTGTGGATCATCTGAGGACAAACACACACACAATGAGACTCTGGGACAGGAACTCGAGGGTTAACAACAGACACGCCTCCACTCACGCTCCTGTTGCTCATTGGTCCACGCAGACCAGCTGGCCACTCGGCTCTTGGCGTCCGCTTGATTGACAGCTCCTGGAGGGTTGGGGGCGTGGCCTCCTGGGGGCGGAGGGATAGTTCCGTCACTCTTCAGAATCATTCTGACGGGGCACAGAGAAGCGGATGCTGCGTTACCGTGGCAACAGGCATCTTTATAATTGACAAGTGCTGGACTTACTTCAGCACCTCCGGACGCTTCTTGACCTTCCCGCACTTGTGGTCGCTGATGGCGCTCTCGATGTCCACGTGGATCAAATTGGCCTGAGGAAGTCAAAGCACACGGTCAGTACTGTGCAAACGCGTGAACGTGACGAACGCTGCGGTGATGCCCGACCTTGATGTCGTCGCACTGGAACAGGTGCAGGTCCGGTTTGCCCTGGCTGGACTCCTTACACACCAGTGCCAGGATGGAGTCGTAGCTGCAGGCGTTCATCACGGCCTGACAGTGCTGGATCGAGCCCAGAGGAAAGTTCTCCAGCTCGTTCTGAAACACACACACACACATGCATGTGATCAGGCCACACGTGTATCATCGGGGGTCTGACGGCGGATCGGTGGGTTCGTATCCAGGGATTAAAGTGTTCCGTCGCTACGACGGATTTCCGTCAGTTCATAAAGACAGTCACTTGCTTCATTCCGGAATGATTCAATTGTTCGAACGAATCAATTAAATTAATGAATCCGTGATAAAATCAGTGACTTGCCGCCACCTGCTGGCGGATTTAGTTTAATTTTTAGCACATAATTTCATATTTCTGTATTCAAAATTGTATATTTAAAACATTAATCTCCACATGAATTTATGAATTTAATTGCACTCATGCTACCTCTAAGCCTCATTAAATGTCTGAAAATCATCTTCATCATCAATCACCTTCTGATCAATAATCAAAAATTCTGATCAAAAATTAGCCTTCCTAATACGAGGTGACATGTGACTCCTTAAAGTGACTGACAGGAGTATTTTCTTTTTACCTTTGCAATGGCATAATTTTCATCTACGTCAAATTCAAAAATGTATGTTTATAATCTTTTTAAAATTTCTATTTAAAACAATATGTAGAATAAGACAAATAAGTTACCAATCATATGAAATTAGTATTAATAAATTAATTTCTACTACAGAGGTGGTGCAGAAGAACACAAAAGTGGCTTGTAGGGACATTTTCAGACGTTTAATGAGGTGGCACGAGGGCAATTAAATAAATAAATTAATGTGGAGATTAATGTTTTAAATATACAATTTTGAATACAGAAATATGAAATTATACGCTAAAAATGAAACTAAGTCTGCCAGCAGGTGGCGGCAAGTCACTGATTTTATCACTGATTCATTCATTCAATTGATTCGTTCGAATGACTGAATCATTCAGGAATGAAGCAAGTGACGGTCTTTATGAACTGACGGAAATCCGTCGTAGCAACGAAACTTTAATCCCTGCGCACCTTGCTTTCGTGGTCGATGAGGCTGACGGCTTTCCCATCCACCTGCAGGATCATGTCCTGCGTCCAAACCTTTCCTTTAGCGTCCAGCAGACGCAGCTTTCTGACGCCGTCCTCGATGGTCAGCATGGCCTCCTTGCGGTCCATCACAAACGTGGACAGATGCTGCAAGAGACAAAAGTCAAGTCACCTTTATTTCTATAGCACTTTATTGATTCAAAGCAGACAGAAAAACACAGAGCTTCTCAACTTGGCTTTGGTTTGCTTTTAGGGTTTAAAAGAATTAATATTCAGTAACATTTTTTAATTGAACTGCATTGACACTATTGGATGAGAATAAAATCTGAACTGAATAAAGACTTCTGCGGAGCTGCTTTACAGGTAAATTGATGAATTTTGCAATATTTTTCCTGTTTATTACGGAGAAGCTGCTTTGAAACAGTCTGTATTGTATAAAGCGCTATAGAAATAAAGGTGTGTCATGACGTGGTTATTATAGTTAACTAAAACTGAAACTAAAATTTTAAATAAAAAACATTTGTTACATGAAATATAATAAATGTTAACTGAAATAAAAATAAAATCTAAAAAAGTCATTTTCATTCAATTCAATTCAAGTTTATTTGTATAGCGCTTTTTATGATACAAATAGTTGCAAAGCAACTTTACAGAAAATTAAGTTTCTACAATATTTAGTAGTAGCTTATCAGTGGTGACTGTCAACATTTCTCATTTTCATTTAGTTTAACTTGATGCACTAAAATAATTCAAACGTAAACTGATTATTAAAATCTACACAGACATATATAAAAATAACAGAAACTACTAAAAATTATAAAATTGCTAAAACTTTAGCTGACACTAAAATAAAAATGCAAAACATAAAAATAAAAACGCATTCTAAAGTATTAATTAAAAACTATAATAGTATGATGCCTAAATAACATGCTTCAGGACAAAGAATTTACACTGGCAGCCAAATTCATATTTATACGAATTCATTCATATTTAAAGTGCATGACTTTCTTTTTTGTAAAATAAGATATTTTGAAGAACGTTAAAGTTTAAACAACATTGGACCCCATTGACTTCCATTGCATGGACAACACTTTCAAAATATCTTCTTTTACAGAAGAAAAAAAGTCATACAGGAGTCAATGATGACAGAATGATCATTTCTGGATGAATTATACTTTTAATGTCACCTGTGTTGTATTCTCCTGGTTTCTGAGGATGAGTTCATGTGTTGATGTGTGTCTAATTGCTTAATACAGAGTCAGAACTGATCCTAGTGTGATCAGATCTTCACTCATTCTCCTGAACGGATGCGTGTCTCACCTCCACATGGTACTGTGACGTGTCCGTCAGGCTGTTGATGCTGTTTTTGGTGTAGTTCTTCCTATGTTCTGAGGAAAGAGCAGATGTCGTTATATAATCGCCGTCAGAAGCACACAAGCGCGTCCAGACGGAATCTGCATCTTCTGCTGTGATTCTGGAGCTCTACACAGCTGATCGATCAGCCTCAATCGGGAACAGATTCTGTGTGGACGCGTAAGACCGAACACATCAACTCACACGCGTGTGAGGAGTTCATGACGCAGGAGCAGATTCAGCTGGGAAACTAGCAGGAGAGGAGAAGACTGGACACACACACACACACACACACACACTCACACACACCCACTCACACACACACTCACTCACTCACTCACACCCACTCACACACACACTCACTCACTCACTCACACACACACACACACACTCACACACACCCACTCACACACACACACTCACACACACACACTCACACACTTTATGCTCTCAATAAAGCAAATGAACATTTTCCACCCATTTTGATGATTGCAAATCAAAAATAGTATAATATATTATGTAGACTATATTATACATCATGATAATATTTCGTGGCTTTACTAAAATTTTTCACATTACAGTATTTGTTTAGTTGAGAATAACTGATCTGAACTGAATTGATCTGAATAATGACTCTATCGTCTAACGTTGAGCTGAAATTGAACATATCATAGCTGATGAATTTTCCAACATTAACACTGAATCAACACTGAACTGAATAATGACTCTATTGTCTTCTGTAGAGATGCTTTAAATTGAATTTGCGTCGTAACTGATGAATCTTGCATCATCAACACTGTTGTTTTCTCTTGTGAAGCTGTATTGTATAAAGCATCTTGACTGTATTTTTATTATTATTGCGGTGAAATACGAGTCAGATGTGTTCTCATGCAAACACAGTAGAACATATCAATATGAATCTTTCGGATGAATCCCTTCTGAACGTCTTCATCATGTTCTTCACGTCACACACTGAATAACACAATCCCATAATCCCTCCTGGAGCGCGTTGTCATGGTGACGCAGCATTCAGGAGGGTTCAGGGGCACTGCAGTTCCCTCAGCAGACAGCAGGGGGACACACGTACCGTACAGAGCTTTACCACCCGACCTTTTGGCAGGAACATCTGGAGACAGTGAGCCATGACCGCTGAGAGAGAGAGAGAGAGAGAGAGAGAGAGAGAGAGTTAGTACACTAGCGCTCATCCATACTCACACTTTCCCTGCTGTTCTTCTAGGACCGAAGTGAATTAATAATCATTGTGACACGTGTTCTGTCCTCAGTCACTCACGGCCTGTGTGTGTGTGTGTGTGTGTGTGTGCGCGCGTATGTGAGAGAGAGTGTGTGGGTGTGTGTGTGTGTGTGTTTGTGTGAGAGAGAGAGAGTGTGAGTGTGTGTGTGTGTGTG
>NW_015506454.1:446756-449256 GCF_001515645.1 Sinocyclocheilus grahami | reverse complement strand
AGAGAGTGCTGTACATTCACTCCCCCCACCTACAATCCCTGCCGGTACGAGACTCGAACCCACAACCTTTGGGTTATGAGTCCGACTCTCTAACCATTAGGCAACGACTTCCCCTTAATTAATGATTGGCACATCATGTCATTAATTAAGAATAGAAATGGCTAAGTTGATGTGATGAATTGACTTACTTCATCTGTGAGGACTGCGCTGTGACTCCGCTGTATCCGTTCATGTCTGGACTCTGCATTGCGCTCACAGATCCTCCACTGCAACACAATAAAAGCAGCGTCAGACGCACAAACATCACGAGACAGAGAACCGCCAGCACACGGATGGGAGAAATACACATACGCCAGGAACCATGAGAGACAGCTGTCAATCACACAGAGACACAGATGCCATCCGTATCACCTTCATCATCATCATCATCAAAGCTGACTCACTGCTCAGACAGAATGAGATTCACACATACGGCTCATATTCACTTATGACACAATCACGGAACAAAGATCAGATTTTCAGAATTTGTAATCAGATGTGTCAGTAAATGAGAGCTGGATGAGATATTTACTGTGGGAGGAGTCTAATGCTGTGTGTGTGAAATCATGTGATCACTCCGGGGTCTTCTGATTGGTCCTCTGTTTTGGAACTCCGGCGTGTAAAAGTTGAAATTATTTTCAACAAGCATGTTCTCATCTAATGTTATTTAATTATCTAACATGTAATCAGAGGCATCCGGACTTGAAACAGCATGTGTGTGTGTGTGTGTGTGTGTGTGTGTGTCACATACCGTTTTTCACCTACTATCAGCGATGGGGAAAGTTAATTTTAAAAGCAATGCTTTAAAATTTGGGCGTCCATGTATACATAATGTTCAACGCCTGCCATGTTTTAAAGCATTTTCCTCGCATTATTTCTGAACATATAATATGCATAAGACAAGTCTGTAGTAGACGTAGTTGTAGTTCATGCATCTTTTTTTTGCAAAGATATTTAACGTTAACAAGTGATTTGTTTAACATTTACATCACGTGTGGTGCACTTTAAATAGAAATTTCTTTAACTAGAGGGTTAATAAAGAAAAAGTTACTTGGATCATGTTGTAGTTATGTTTTTAAGTAAAAAATCGAGAATCGGTCAAACGGTCTGAAAAAAATCTAGTTTTTTTTTTTTTTGCCATATCGCCCAGCCCTAATTACAACATTGCATTACTCCATAAAAATAACTAACTGTGTTACTTAGTTACTTTTTATGGAAACTAATGCATTACTTTTGCGTTATTTTTTGTCACCTGAGCTGGACTTGCTTATTAATAATAAAAAATAAAAAAAAGTTATATTTTTTGGCAACTCTAAGGGCCCTTTCACATCAAAAGTGAAAAGTGCCAATTTCTTTCAACATGAGGACAGGAGAGCTGAGCTGTCAGTGAATGAATGGGGAAATTATTTGAAAAAGTAACTCCGATATGTGAGCCTGCAGCACAAAAGCAGTGTTAAGTCGCTGGGGGATATTTGTAGCAATAGCCAACAATACATTGTATGGGTCACAATTATAGATTTCTCTTTTATGCCAAAAATCATTAGGATATTAAGTAAAGATCATGTTCCATGAAGATATTTTGTACATTTCCTACCGTAAATATATCAAAACTTAATGTTTGATTAGTAATATGCATTGCTAAGAACTTCATTTGAACAACTTTAAAGATGATTTTCTCAATATTTAGATTTTTTTGCACCCTCAGATTCCAGATTTTCAAATAGTTGTATCTCTGCCAAATATTGTGCTATCCTAACAAACCATACATCAATGGAAAGATTATTTATTCAGCTTTCAGATGATGTATAAATCTCAATTTCAAAAAATTGATCCTTATGACTGGTTTTGTGGTCCAGGGTCACATATTTTCTTGTAAATTTAAAAGTAATGCATCATTTACTAGGTACTAGAAAAAGTAATCTGATTGCGTAACTTGTAATGCATTACTCCCAACAATGCTTGCTATACTAGGGAAGTATGCCATTGTGTGTGTGGAGTGTGTGGTTTATTTCTCCCACGCTGCTCCTCTCCTCTGAGCACAGGCATGGAGATTTAACTCAACGTCCCGCGTCACATGATCACAGACGACAGCGATGCTCTGACCTCACTGATGCTGCTGTTAACGGCTCGTTTAGTGCGTTTGAGATGATGAATGATCAGACAGTCAGTCTCCACCGCGCAACGCCGCACGTTTATAATTGGCCCGGCGCGGGTCGTTAGCAGGTTAATCTGGCCGATTGAGTAACGAGTCCGACAGTTAAACCGTCCAAGACCTTCAGCCTGTGCGACGGCAATCATTGAGCCGAATGTAAACAGAGAGTTTATTCTGACAGATGAACACCTGACGGGTTAAACACCTGAAACTGATCCTTAACCGGCACGTGTGCTGATAACTGAACACACACACACACACACACACACACTTACTCTCACACACACACACACACACACACTCACACAC
>NW_015506454.1:441461-446684 GCF_001515645.1 Sinocyclocheilus grahami | reverse complement strand
CTCTCTCTCTCTCTCTCTCACACACACACACACACACACACACTCTCTCACTCTCTCACACACACACACACACACACACACACACACACACTCTCTCACTCTCTCACACACACACACACACACACACACACACACACACTCTCTCACTCTCTCACACACACACACACACACACACACACACACACACACACACACACTCTCTCTCACACACACACACACACACTCAACACACGTGTCTACAGAAGGACCAGAGATGGATGATTGATCAGCTCACAGGCCAGTTTGTGGGTCAAACGACTGGAGTCTGTTCTACAGCATTACATACACTACCGGCCAAAAGACTGGAATCATTACGCTAGAACATTACAGAACAACAACAACAACATTTCTTATTGATATCAATGTTGAAAACAGGTTTTCCACTCAATATTTTTGTGCGATGTGGGATAAGTAAGATTTTACTCTAGCTTTATTCATCAAGGACGCATTAAATTGATCAAAAGTGACAGTTAAGGCACTTATAATGTTAAAAAAAGATTTCTGTATCAAATAAATGCTGTTCTTTTCTTGAAAAATAACATGTATGACAATTGAGCAGCAAATCAGCATATTATACTGATTTCTGAAGATCATGTGACACTGAAGACTGGAGTAATGATGCTGAAAATACAGCGCTGCATCATATGAATAAATTATATTTGAACAGATATTCACAAAGAAAACAGCTATTTTAAATTGTAATAATATTTCACAATTTTTGCCGTATTGTGGATCAAATAAATGCAGCCTCGGTGAGCAGATGAGACATGCTCTGATAGAACATCATAATTATTAAAACTATTGTATATATACACAACAAAAGCAGTGTCACGCACACCATGACAGCAGATGAATCATCCGATGAATCTTTGAACCCTGAATGTTCCTGAATGACTCTCAATTAGATTCACATTCACACTGTGACGTAAGAACGTCAAACATGAATCACTTCTGTTTGACATATGTTACCCTGGAGCACAAAACCAGTCATAAGGGTCAATTTCTCAAAATTTAGATGTATACATCATATGAAAGCTGAATAAATAGCTTTCCATTAATGTATGGTTTGTTAGGATCGGACAATATTTGGCCGAGATACAACTATTTGTAAATCTGGAATCTGAGGGTGCAAAAAAATCTAAATATTGAGAAAATCATCTTTAAAGTTGTCCAAATGAAGTTCTTAGCAATGCATATTACTAATCAAAAATTAAGTTTTGATATATTTACGGTAGGAAATTTACTAAATATCTTCATGGAACATGATCTTTACTTAATATCCTAATGATTTTTGGCATAAAAGAGAAATGTATAATTTTGACCCATACAATGTATTGTTGGCTATTGCTACAAATATGCCCCAGCGACTTAACACTGCTTTTGTGCTGCAGGGTCACATATGAGCATCAAACGCAGCAAATGTGGCATTCGAACACGTTTCTCTTCCTGCATCAGCATTACGTCTGAAACAGACACATCACACCCAGCGATTCATCCAAAACAAACACACTGAGGAATCATGGCACACCTGTGTGAAGATGAATCACACAGCAAACAGAACAAACTCTCTCTTCACTCGTACCTGTTCACAGCCTCGGCATACAGACGGCGTGACGCGTGAGAACCGCGACAATGTGCCACTTCTTCTCACTGCGGAATCCTTAAGAGGATTTGTAAGGAGCTTTACAAACTCACACAGGTCTGCGATTATCCAGCGCAAAGGACGCTGGGACACGCAGATTCTGGAAAACTTCTTCAGTTCTGTTCTTCTGAAGATCTTTGCGTGATCATAAAATGTTCCAAATCAGGCTTTGCTAGTGTTTTACATCACAAACGGGCTGTTTTACCTTCATACAAGGGGTTTTATATTTGGATCTTAACAACAACAGGTTTATTTATTTACATAATTTTTTTAAATATATATATAATTTTATTTATTTATTTATGATTTTATTTTATTTATTTATTTTATTTTATATTATATATTTAAATATAATATTTATTTATATATATATATATATACATATATATTTTTTTTTATATATATTTTTTTATTATTATTATTAACCATAATGAAGCACAATATCTCCACTGTGCTTGTGAGTTTTTGTGTCGGCTGTGAATCCATACGCTGCACATTATTCCTCTTTAATCTCATTATCTCTTCTGCTTGCGTCTCAAGGCCCGTATGTACCCAGAATCCTCAGCGCTCGCTGACATCACAGACCTGTCCTGATCCTATTAAACACAGCTATATTAAGATCTTTATGAGCACCGTAAATTCAGCACGGGCAACATATGAAAAATAAGCAAATTAACCCTCTCCTTCAGCAATATGAGGTCAAAGGTGACCGAAAACCCATTAAAACACACCATTAGTCTTCATATGTGGGTCAAACTGAGACACATCCACGGATGAAGCGCTTTAAATTCACTCGTCATCGTCTCTTCAGCGGGATTGTGAAGAGAAGCGTGAAACTTTCCTCTGTTTAGACTTCATTTACAATCTGCTCACAAACCACACTGAGAAGGCGACACAGCTGATCTATAGGGAGAAGCTCGCTCTCTCTCCGGAGCGATAACAGCATTCATCTGAAATCACTGCTTCTCCAGCGCTGAGAACTCAAGCCAGTAATTAAGACTCACAATAGAAGCATCCCAGAAACGACCAGCCATCAATCACATACGACAGCGCTGGACCAAACAAACACACACACGACGGGTCGTATCATCCTCGTTTAACTGTTTTCCATTTAAAAATGGGGTTTGGGTTTTCTATCAGGTCTAATATAGTTTTGAACGGCTCATCCTTCAATAACAGCCTCTTTGAAAGCCACACCATCACAGATTCATCGCTGAAATGTGCCGCTCAAACTGTTCAGATCAGACTGAAATGATCAGGGATTTCGTTGAAAGTATATTTCAGCTGCTGGTTTCTAACACTGCTAATGATTCAACGACTCACTCATAAATACAGTAAATGTTTCGCTTCAGTGTTTTTGAATGAATTGACTGAATTTATTATTCAATGACTCTCTCATAAAGCATTTTTTAAAGGAATCGTTTGCATGAATGATTCAAATGACTCACTCATAAAGACTAGTTCCTGAACAAATCAGTGTGCTTGGATGAATCAGTTACATTAATGAACCGAAGACTCATTCATAAAGACTCATCATTCCTCAATCCATCAGTGTATTTGAACAAATTAGTTGAATGAATGATTCAAATGACTCACTCATAGAGACTTGATTTGTTCCTAAATGAAACCGCGTTTCTGAATGAACTGTTGAATTAATGAACGAACGACTCACTCACTCATAAAGACAGTAAATGTTACGCTTCAGTGTTTTTGAATGAATCGATTGAATGAGTTATTCAATGACTCGCTCATAAAGCATTTTTGAAGGAATCGGTTGCATGAATGATTCAAATGACTCACTCATGAAGACTAGTTCATGAACAAATCAGTGTGCTTGGATGAATCAGTTACATTAATGAACCGAAGACTCATTCATAAAGACTCATCATTCCTCAATCCATCAGTGTATTTGAACAAATTAGTTGAATGAATGATTCAAATGACTCACTCATAGAGACTTGATTTGTTCCTAAATGAAACAGCGTTTCTGAATGAACTGTTGAATTAATTAATTAATGAACTACTCATAAAGACAGTAAATGTTTCGCTTCAGTGTTTTTGAATGAATCGACTGAATGAGTTATCACTCATAAAGCATTTTTGAAGGAATCGTTTGCATGAATGATTCAAATGACTCACTCATGAAGACAGTCATTTGATTAGTTCCTGGACAAATCTGCGTTTCTGAACAAATTGGTTGAATGAATGATTCAATGACTTAAAATTTCTGAGTAAAACGGTGTGCTTGAGCGAATCGCTTAAATTAATGAACCAAAGACTCACTCTTAAAGACAAGTCATTTATTTCATCCCTGAAAAAAAATCTGTATTTTTAAAGCAACCGATTAAAATAATAATTCAATGACTCGCTCATAAAGCATTGTTGAAGGAATCGGTCGCATGAATGATTCAAATGACTCACTCATGACAGTCACTTGATTCATTCTTCAATGCATCAGTGTATTTGAACAAATCAGTTGAATCAGTTCCCGAATGAACTGTTGAATTAATGAATCAATGACTCACTCAAAGACAGTAGCTTGTCGCCAACTACTGGTGTAACGATGAGATTCAATGGCCCGAACGAACTCTAGTATAAGGTACAATGAACTCTTCGGTTCAAAGATTAAGGAAAAGACTTTTATGAAGATCACACTGCTCTGATATAACAGGAACACTTATAATCCACACCAGCGAAAGCACAAAATCACTGCTGGAGGGTTTTTCCTCACTGATTAGAGTCATATGACTCAGTGAACCATAATCACGTTCATCATCACAGGAATCACTCCGAACCACTGACATGGACACACACACACACACACGTCAGGAGGTCAAAGGTCATCTGTTCTGTGTTTACGCTGGCTAATCTACTTCCTGCTTTCCGCTCCACCCAGAGGGAAATGACATCATCAGCTCCATTAGCTGTTCTGCAGCAGATTCTTCTCTCGCTAACTGAATCGTCTAATTAAAGATCCGTTACGCCGGAGACGAACTGAACATGAATAAACCAGCGAAAAATTCACACACACACAGATTACATGGGTCGCGTCGCCATGGCAACCAGCAAACTGGATGTTCGCCGTCCCAGTAAAAGACAGAGAGGATTCTGGGCAGAGACAGGAGTGGCAGAAAGTTTTCCTAGAAATCCAGTGATGCTTCTGTGGTGTTTGTGAATCGGTTCACGCCCTCCAGAGCAAACAGAGCGCGCTCACATGCTCCTATCCTCCAGCTGTGCTTAAGTCTCTTTTAATGAAGAGAGATCAGGCGGAGCCCGGCGTGAGACGCAAAACAGCAGAAAACGACCATGCTGTTTGTTAGTTAACCATGGTTAATTAGTACATTCCACCTACAGCTGGAGGTCAAGGAAATGAAACAAAGCCAAATATGATTAGATTACTAGAGCTGCAGACTTCAGTGAACACACCAGATGAGTGAGTGTGTGTGTGTGTGAGAGAGAGAGAGCGAGAGAGGGTGTGTGTGTGTATGTGTGTGTGTGAGTGAGTGTGTGTGTGTGTGAGAGAGAGAGAGAGAGAGAGAGAG
>NW_015506454.1:439152-440204 GCF_001515645.1 Sinocyclocheilus grahami | reverse complement strand
GGGGGTTAGGGGGGGACAGTTAGTTGGCAACATTTCTTATTTTCATTTAGTTTAAGGTGAAGTACTAAAATAACAAAATTAAAACTAAAACAAATAAATACACCTTTTATAATACTACAAACATTAAAACATTTTTTAAAAAGGACAACATTTTTTTACTAAAACAAATAAATAAAACTTTTATTAAATAAAACTACACAGATATATTTAACAAAAAAAATAAAAAAAGGACAAAAAACCCCCCCCCAAAATACCAAAAACAAATAAATAAAAATTTTATTAAATAAAACACACAGATATATTAAAAAATGTAAAAAGGCCAAAACAATTTTTTTTACCAAAAGCCTAACCCTGATTAAAATTAGTGAAAACCTAATTTTAAATATTAGCAAAAACTATAATAGTATATCAATAATGCTAAACATCATCATACTGACATCAAATTAAATCTAGACAAATCTATGAAACGTGAGACGTGAGCAGATCTCTGAAGAACACGTCAAACACAGTCATAAGGAAGTTCAGAGTCACTGACAGAGGATTTTAATGACTGATAAGTCATGTTTTCCACATTTACGTCACTATCCACTACAACTCAAATAAATAAATAAAAGTACAGATGGAACAGGTGTGACGCGCAGCAGAGTAACAGGAGCAGGTGGAACCAGAACCTTCTTGACCTCTGACCTTCAGGAAGTTCTGCAGCAGATTCTTCTCTCGCTAACTGAATCGTCTAATTAAAGATCCGTTACGCCGGAGACGAACTGAACATGAATAAACCAGCGAAAAATTCACACACACACAGATTACATGGGTCGCGTCGCCATGGCAACCAGCAAACTGGATGTTCGCCGTCCCAGTAAAAGACAGAGAGGATTCTGGGCAGAGACAGGAGTGGCAGAAAGGTTTCCTAGAAATCCAGTGATGCTTCTGTGGTGTTTGTGAATCGGTTCACGCCCTCCAGAGCAAACAGAGCGCGCTCACATGCTCCTATCCTCCAGCTGTGTTTAAGTCTCTTTTAATGAAGAGAGATCAGGCGGAGCCCGGCGTGA
>NW_015506454.1:436333-437898 GCF_001515645.1 Sinocyclocheilus grahami | reverse complement strand
CTCACACACTCACACACTCACACACTCACACACTCACACACTCATGGATGTGAGCGGAGGCTCTGGTGAATAAGGAGACAGTAAAACATTTAATCATTTACAGTTCTTCAGAGACACTGTACTGAGTGTGAAATGAGCTGTTACTCTGAGGTGTGTGTGTGTGTTGTTTTGAGAGTGTACACTGCCTTTCAAAGTTTGGGATCAGTAAGATTTGTAATGTTTTTTAAAGAAGTCTCTTCTGCTCATCAAGGCTGCATTTATTTGATCAGAAATACAGAAAAAAACTGTAATATTGTGAAATATTTTTACCATTTAAAATAATGGTTTTCTATTTTAATATATTTTAAAATATAACTTATTCTTGTGATCAAAGCTGTATTTTCAGCATCATTACTGCAGTCTTCAGTGTCACATGATCTTCAGAAATCAGTATAATATGCTGATTTATTGTCAATGTTGGAAACAGTTTTGCGACTTCATATTTTTTTGGAACCTGATACTTTTTTCAGGATTCTTTGGTGAATAAAAAGTTAAAAAGAACAGCATTTATTCAAAATAGAAATCTTTTCTAACAATATAAGTCTTTACTGTCACTTTTTATCAATTTAACACATCCTTGTGGAATAAAAGCATTAATTTCTTTCAAAAATAGAAAGAAATAAAATCTGCTGAGCCCAAACTTTTGAACAGTAGTGTATATTGTTATAAAAGATTTCTATTTTAAGTAAATGCTGTTCTTTTTTTCACTTTTTATTCATCAAAGAATCCTGAAAAAAGTATAATTTCTAACATTGAAAATATTTCTGAAGATCATGTGACACTGAAGACTGGAGTAATGATGCTGAAAATACAGCTTTGCATCACAGAAATACATTACAGTTTAAAGTATATTCAAATAGAAAACAGTTATTTTAAATTACAATAATATTTCACAATTTTACAGTTTTTTTCTGTATTTCTGATCAAATAAATGCAGCTTTGATGAGCAGAAGAGACTTCTTTAAAAAACATAAAAATTCTTACTGATCCCAAACCTTTGAACGGCAGTGTAATGTGTGTGTGTGAGTGTGAGTGTGAGTGTGAGTGTGTGTGTGTGTGAGTGAGTGAGTGAGTGTGTGAGAGAGAGAGTGCGTGAGTGAGTGAGTGAGTGAGTGTGTGAGAGAGAGAGTGCGTGAGTGAGTGAGTGAGTGAGTGTGTGAGAGAGAGAGTGCGTGAGTGAGTGAGTGAGTGAGTGTGTGAGAGAGAGAGTGCGTGAGTGAGTGAGTGAGTGAGTGTGTGAGAGAGAGAGTGCGTGAGTGAGTGAGTGAGTGAGTGTGTGAGAGAGAGAGTGCGTGAGTGAGTGAGTGAGTGAGTGTGTGAGAGAGAGAGTGCGTGAGTGAGTGAGTGAGTGAGTGTGTGAGAGAGAGAGTGCGTGAGTGAGTGAGTGTGTGTGTGAGAGAGAGTGCGTGAGTGAGTGAGTGAGTGAGTGTGTGTGTGTGATTGAGAGTGCGTGAGTGAGTGAGTGTGTGTGTGTGTGAGTGAGTGAGAGTGAGTATGTGTGTGTGTGTGTGTGAGTGAGTGAGTGT
>NW_015506454.1:434591-436239 GCF_001515645.1 Sinocyclocheilus grahami | reverse complement strand
TGTGTGTGAGAGTGAGTGTGTGAGTGTGTGTGTGTGTGTGTGAGTGAGTGTGTGTGTGTGAGTGAGTGTGTGCGTGAGAGCGAGAGAGTGCATGAGTGAGTGAGTGAGTGGGTGTGTGTGTGTGAGAGAGAGTGCGTGAGTGTGTGTATGTGTGAGAGAGAGTGCGTGAGTGAGTGAGTGAGTGAGTGTGTGAGTATGTGTGAGTGAGTGAGTGAGTGAGTGTGAGTGTGAGAGAGAGAGTGCGTGAGTGTGTGTATGTGTGAGAGAGAGTGCGTGAGTGAGTGAGTGAGTGAGTGTGAGTGTGAGAGAGAGAGTGCGTGAGTGTGTGTATGTGTGAGAGAGAGTGCGTGAGTGAGTGAGTGAGTGAGTGTGAGTGAGAGAGAGAGTGTGTGTGAGTGTGAGAGAGAGAGTGTGTGTGAGCGTGATAGTAAAGATGGAGAAGAACACAGAGTTACAGCACTCGCTCCTGACCAACATTAGAAGGTCATTTCACCCTGAACACACGGCTGAGACGCGCTCACATGATGAATTCTAAACATCTCGTTTGTTTTGCTGTCCTTCTGATAAAGAGCAGTGTGATCAGTTAATGAGCGCTAATGCCATGAATCTCGTTATCTCATTAGGAAACCTGTTTGTCAAACATAGCTTGCGTTTCATTCTCATGCGCTGATATGATTCAGCATGTGTATCCCAGACACTTTTGCTCCAATTGTCGCTCGCATGCAGGAAGTAAGAGAGGTCATTGTGCTCGGAGGTCGTCACAGGAGAAACTGTGCTATGAATAGAGGACAATAAAGGACGTTATGACTTTGTAGATAAGGCACAAGGAAACGCTCTCAATGGAGGCTCAATTGTGTGATCAGAAACAGACAACATTACATTCACACAGATATCAGAAGAGTTTCGCTCTTATACAAACAGTCAGGATAGTGTCAGGATAAAACACAACCTCCGGGAACTTCAGCAAACACGTGAGCACATGGAAACTATGAGTTAATGACAGTAAACCTTTAACATCCATGGAATCGTTCCATTAATCAAAAGAAAAAATAGAACAGGAAAAAAAAGGTTTTTAGATCATTAAAATGTTATTTAGACTAAGAAAAATGGTTCTGGAATGAATCACTGTTAGGTTCTTTGGAACCAAAACGGTTGGCAAAACCCTCTTTTGAAGCCTTTATTTTAAAAAGTGTAGAGGAATTGAGTAAGACATTGCCAATCCAAATTCTCCTAACAAAGGCTCCAGAGACCGGCACAATTTTCCACCAGAAAACCGCAGAAATCCTCCAGAGACTCCAGCCTCCACCAAACAAGCTCCACTGCCATTAGTTCTCAGCGGCACACGTGAATGTGCCAAACACTGAGTCCTGAAAAAATCTGAGTGACACCAAACCCACGGGCTCCGTTTCAGTCTGCTGAGATTCTCAAAACAGCACAATCACTGCCAAAGAAACGATACAGTTACTGAACACAGCTGACGTCATTACGGCAGAAGAAAACAAACAAACACAAACAAAAGCAGAGAACATCCAGAAATACTCCCGCAGAATCACAGGCCTCGGGCCAACGGAGGTTTCACATGCTCCCAGACGCAGCTGGTGTTTTTAAAGGTCCCGTATTGTCAAAACTGAAATTTCCTGGCTTTTTT
>NW_015506454.1:433050-433671 GCF_001515645.1 Sinocyclocheilus grahami | reverse complement strand
TGTAACGCGAGTTACGTAATCAGATTACTTTTTTCAAGTAACTAGAACACATTACATTTAAGTTACTTTGTTTTCCTACTGATTCACTGACAGCTCTCCTGTCGTCACGTAGTTCTAGACCAGTGTTGGGCTAGTTACACCAAAAATCTAATTTATTACTCTTTACTAGTTACTCCTTTCAAAAGTAACGGAACACATTACTTTCCATAAAAAGTAACGCAATTAGTTACTTTTTTTAGGGAGTAATGCAATATTGTACACTCTCAGAGAAAAAGGTACAATAGTTTTCACTGGGGTGGTACCTTTTCAAAATGCACAACTTTGTACCTAAAGAGTCCATATTGGTACCTTACATGCATTACTTTTAAAAGTAACTTTCCCAGAATGAAGAGTATCTTATCTACAGCAGAGAAGCCTCACGTTTAGGTTAAAGCTGCTCTGTAAAAACTCATCTTACCAAAAGTGACCAGCAGCTCAAAGCTCGTGATCCAACGAAACCTGGTGTGAACCCTTAAAATACTACTGGACCGCAAGATGTCTCAGCAGCTGAAGATAACTCCACGGCTCAATGAAATTAATGGAAACATTAGCGGTTATGTAACAGGGCTCCATATTTAACCC
>NW_015506454.1:432688-433040 GCF_001515645.1 Sinocyclocheilus grahami | reverse complement strand
CTCTGTCTTACAGTGCGTCCCTATTAAGGGCCGTTAACCATTTACGACCCAACAGAGACCCACCTCAGATTAGAGCTTCTCAGAATTACATTCAAGGTTCAGGACGTGCTAAAATCATCGACAGCAGTGATCTCAGCAGTACTTTTAATTAGAGTATATTACATTTTATAATGCTCATAATCAGATTGCAGTTACTTTTTATGGATTACGTGATTACACATAGTATTCACACAATGGCGATTAACTATTCATAATTCATTGATTCCCCCGAATTCTTATTTAAATGTTCCTTTATAAGCAATTATACTATGTATGAAACAAATAAATCATGTAATGCAGGGATTCCCAAACG
>NW_015506454.1:429265-432371 GCF_001515645.1 Sinocyclocheilus grahami | reverse complement strand
CACACACACACACACACACACACACACACACTCACACACACACACACACAGCTGTTAAAAAGTTTGGCATCAGTAAGATTTTTAATGTTTTTTAAACAAGTCTCTTTAATTAATTTAATTTCTTTTTAAATTTAAAGATTGAGGAATCTTTTCTAATAATATTATTTATCTATAACTTTATTTATCACTTTTTTTTATCAATTCGACACATCCTCGATGAATAAAAGCATTTATTTCTTTCAAAAAAAAAAGAAAGAAAAAAAACACTGACCTCAAACTTTTGAACGGTAGTGTATATTGTTACAAAAGATTTCTATTTTAACTAAATGCTGTTCTTTTTAACTTTATATTCATCAAATAATCCTGAAAAAATGATCACAGCTTCCAAAAGAATATTAAGCAGCAAAACTGTAATAAATCAGAATATTATACTGATTTCTGAAGATCATGTGACACTGAAGACTGGAGTAATGATGCTGAAAATACAGCTGCACATCACAGAAATACATTACACTTTAACAAATATTCACACAAAAAAACATTATTTTAAATTGCAATAATATTTCACAATATTGCAGTTTTTTCTGTATTTCTAATCAAATAAATGCAGCCTTGATGAGCAGAAGAGACTTCTTTAAAACACATCACAAATCTTACTGATCCCAAACTTCTGAGCGGCAGTGTGTAGGCCTATAGCTATAGAAATATGAAACAAAAAGCAAATGAATAATTGATTAACTAATCCTATCCATGCAACAGTTTTCTGTTCTCCTCTACTGTGATATTTACGGTTGTGTACGGCTGTGGACACAATGCAACACTAGCACACTACACAGCGGACAGTGTAGTATACAGTGTATTTACTTGAAGTAAAATATTACGTGAACCTGTGCATGATCATGATAAACGTTGCTAAGATGAGGGCTATTAACATAGTACTCACTGCGCACTAAAAAAGCAACCCCACACGCTCACAGCGTAGACACTGCAGAAGTAGTACGAGCAGTACGGTATTGCGACACAGCCGGTGTCCTCGGAGAACGGAAGAGACTTTCGTGCTCTCGGGGTGAGAAAATAAACACCAAATATTAGCAAAAAATGCATGATTTAATTCTCACACAGCGTTCGTGTCATCTCGTTCTTATTCGTAATCTATTATTATTGCATGATCTAATGTAAGGCGTGCCAATGCAATGTTCTGATTGAAGTGTTTTTATCAGTTTATTCGCCAGGTGTGCGCAAACACACGAGGAATTCGTTGTTGTGTTTTTTTCAGGTGCGTTCAGTGCTGCATATATTCCTCGGTTTCTTCATTCAGATCTCACGGTAACAAAGCGCTTAGGCGGTTTAATTAGCTTTCGGGTTCACTCGGTTCGGTGGCATACACACCCGTACACACGCTTCGGTCTCACTTCTGCTTTTATGTCTCTTTTAAGGGATTTTATTTTGGCTCCGCGCAAAAAAGGCTGAAGGAATCACGCGCTGATGCGGGAAATCCCGCAGGTCTGTGACGTCACGGCGAAACAATGTATCAATGTGTTTCCGACTCCGCGGTTTTCCCGGGAAATTGGGCTACTTTAACACCGTGGCCGCGGGTTGTTGAAGCGACCACGATAATGTGATATTTAGCCTCTGGAACCAGGGGAACCCCGCCTAAAACCTGTATTTTACGTGTATTTAGGCTGTTTCGAGTAGCAGTTTTGTTGTGAAAACCTGGCAACCCTGATCCCGCAGCTGATTTCACAATATCCTCATTACAGCGTTAAACAGTTGTGCTTTGCCAGTTTTGGCGTAAGTGTCATCGCTGTTCGGGAAACCGAAAGCTAAAGCGTTACGAAACGGATCAGCTGGGCTGCCATAGTATCAGATGGTACTATCTGAAAATATGCTATAGTACTATAGTACAACTACCGTGGTACATGTGCATTATGGTGTATTGCTGTTTGATTTGTGTTTCCAGAATCTGGTGATCCTCATGAATATGTAATGTATGCTAATGTGTTTCCAGGTGAATCTAGAGTCATCATGCAGAGTACTGCGAACTACCTGTGGATGATGTCTGACCTGCTGGGTCAGGGAGCCACAGCCAACGTTTACCGCGGTAGACACAAGGTATCCGTGAGTTACACCGTCTATACTTCATTTGCTTTGTGTTGTAAACCACAGCTACAGTGTCCCTACAGTCTGGCTCTCACACACATGATTCAGTGACAGTGAATCTTTCCAAAGATTCGTTTACATTTCACACAGTGATGTAGACCTTATAACGGGATTGAAAATCTCGCTGTGTGTCTGCAGAAAACCGGCGATCTCTATGCGGTCAAAGTGTTCAATAACCTGAGCTTCCTGCGTCCGCTGGATGTCCAGATGAGGGAGTTCGAGGTGCTGAAAAAACTCAACCACAAAAACATCGTGAAGCTCTTCGCCGTTGAGGAGGAGGTGAGACCCACGCAGTCTTAAAACCATCTTAGCAGCTCTTATGTCAAATGTAGCTTCCCCAAAAAAGACAATGTCCTCACTCTCAGCTCATCCGAGATGTAGATGAGTTTGTTTCTTCATCAGGTTTGGAGAAATGTAGCACTGCATCAGTGTCTCAGCAATGGATGCTCTGCAGTGAATGGGTGCCGTCAGAATGAGAGCTGATAAAAACATCACAATAATCCACAGCACTCCAGTCCATCAGTTAACATCTGGAGAAGACAAAAGCTGAAACACATCCAGCATTAAGAAGCTTTTAACTAAAATACATAGAGTCCGTAATCCATAATAACACTTCCTCCAGTGAGTCAGTGTTCTGGTCTGAATCAGGAGAGAAATCTGCACAGATCAAGCAGCGTTTAAACAGCTCTAAACACATATATAGCTGGATTTTGATGTGAGAGACAACTTTCCCACTGGAGGAAGAGTTATCCAAACTGGACTCATATTTTGGCCAGAAGTGATGGTTTGAAGTTTATACACCTTAATGATGGATTTGTTTCTTACAAACACAGCTTTTGGCTTCACAAGACATTAACTGGTGGACTGGAGTGGTGTGAATTACTTGTGGATTATTGTGATGTTTGGACTCTCATTCTGACGGCACCCATTCACTGCAGAGCATCCA
>NW_015506454.1:422170-427159 GCF_001515645.1 Sinocyclocheilus grahami | reverse complement strand
AATCTGATCTCAGCAGTGACATAAACATTACTGAAATTATGCATTAAATCTGATCTCAGCAGTGACATAAACATTACTGAAATTATGCATTAAATCTGATCTCAGCAGTGATATAAACAACTGAAATTATGCATTGAATCTGATCTCAGCAGTGATAAACATATCTGAAGTGATGCATTAATGAAATCTGATCTCAGCAGTGACATGAACATAACTGATGTAACAATAACATCTGATCTCAGTGATATATTAGTGAAGTCTGATCACAGCAGTGATAATAGCGCACAAATATCAACGCGGCGTGCTGGTACCTGCGCGTGACAGGCTCTGCCATTAAACCAGCGAACGGAACGTGATCAACACACAAAATAATAAACACTACAACACAGCCATAGGCGCGAGCGAGCGAGCTGCTGTTGGTGTTTAAGAGAGAGTACATTTACAAACACCGCCTGTGCGCGACCTACAATATACAAGAGTGTGTGTGTGTGTGTGTGTGTGTGTGTGTGGAGTGTGAACACACACTCACCTGTTTCTGTGTTTCTCCCCGCTTTTACCGCATGGCAGAGGCGCAAACCAACACGGCTCGGCAGGTGACGGCGACTGTCAGGGAGTTTCTCGGTTTAATGACTAAATGAACGGCCGCTGGTGCGAGTTTGTCTCGCGCTCCGCCTCACCGACCCCTCGCGCGACCCGACAGCGCCTCCACCTGAGCGCGCAGGTGAACGTGCCATCCAAACTACAGTTTTCTCAATCGTTAAAACACTTTTCTTGAAACCATCACTCCTTTTCTCAAAACCTTAAACACAAATCCAAATACTCAAACTAAATTCACAGAACCCCTGACTCTTCTGGCAAAATCAAGCAGTCGCTTCAAAACCATTTCAGCTGTGCTCCAAATCACACACAGCTTTCAAATCACACACACATTCATCAATAATACACACGCTACTACAGATCTTTCATTAGACACTACATCAAAAAATGGAGAACAGTGCATGTAGTTACAAAAAAAATGTTTATTGTATATAGTAGGCTAAATACTGTAACGCGCGCGCACACACACACACACACACACACAAAGAAAGACCTGAGTTTGGTGAATATATATATATATGTGTGTGTGTGTCCCTGGAGCACAAAAGCAGTGTTAAGTCGCTGGGGTATATTTGTAGCAATAGCCAACAATACATTGTATGAGTCACAATTATACATTTCTCTTTTATGACAAAAATCATTAGGATATTAAGTAAAGATCATGTTCCATGAAGATATTTTGTAAACTTCCTACCGTAAATATATCAAAACTTAATGTTTGATTAGTAATATGCATTGCTAAGAACTTCATTTGAACAACTTTAAAGATGATTTTCTCAATATTGAGATTTTTTTGCACCCTCAGATTCCAGATTTACAAATAGTTGTATCTCAGCCAAATATTGTGCTATCCTAACAAACCATACATCAATGGAAGCTTATTTATTCAGCTTGCAGATGATGTAGAAGTCTCAATTTCGGAAAATTTACCCTTATGACTGCTTTTGTGCTCCAGGGTCACAAATATATCTTAGAGAACATACCCCACAAAAATTGTTTTCTTAAATTTCTCTCAAAAAGTAAAAAAAACACACACACAAAGAAAGACCTGAGTTTGGTAAATATATATATATATACAGTGTGTGTGTGTGTGTGTATACAGTGTGTGTGTGTGTGTGTGTGTGTGTGTGTGTGTGTGTAGAGAGAGTGTGTGTGTGTGTATATATATATATTGACGCTGCTGCTGGGAGCTCGAGTGGAGTGGTGATGATGGTGTGGATATGTCAGTAGTATCATATAAGAGCATCAGCAGGAAAGGAGGGAGAAACGAGTGTGTTTTTGGATGCAATGATCAGTCCTTTGCCTTACTTTACTCCTTCTGGCACAATAACAGCTCCACTGATCTTCCTGTACCATCCGGTCACTGCAGGAGAACAGGAGTGTATGTGGATCACAGTGCAGGAACTCTGTCCTTCTACAGCGTCTCTGGCACAATGAGCCTCATCCAGAGTCCAGACCACATTCACTCAGACGCTCTATCCTGGGTTTGCAGTTCACGGTGGATCAACAGTGAAAGTGTGTGATCTAACGATGATATAGATTACAGAAAGATATGTAATAAAACATAATGTGGCTTTAAGCCACATGTTGAATCAGTAACTGAAATATTACTGGAGTCTCTCATTGACTATCAATAATGCATACAACTTAAATGAAGCTAAAAATATCAGATGTCAACAGAGTAAAACTATTAGATCATATAAAAGGTAATATTTGTTGTGCTGTTTACATTGACAGTCGCCTACTTGAAATGGTCAATGGTATGGGCTACGTTTTACAGTTTATAGGGCTTATAGTTAGGCATTTAATTTAATTTAATTTTGAAATATTCAAATGCTGCTGTCCATGTGCTTGATTTGAGATACAGTAGTTGCTTTTAGTGTAGGCTACATTAATGACACCCTAATTAAAACGTTAATTCATTCAACAGCCATTGTTTGAAAATACAGCTCTGATTAAATTCTACATAGGCTATACTGCATAATATGGAAATTAATCGTATAATATATTAAAGGTGTTGGCTCATTTTGAAGATTTGATGTAGCCTTGTGTCTGTAGCATCGCTGAGACGAAAGAGCAAATATAGGCTAATTGAGAGGATAAAAACTAAAGCAAAAAGTTTACAAAAACAATATCTGGGTAATTTTTGTTGTTTACTTTGCAAACTTTATCACCACCCTTCCTTATTTTACATATTTGAGGAAAAATAAATCGTGTTATAATGCACCTTAACATTGGTGCTACCCGCCATAAAACCGAAGAAGAAGAAGAAGAAGAAGAAGAAGAAGAAGAAGAAGAAGAAGAAGAAGAAGAAGAAGAAGAAGAAGAAGAAGTGTGTGTGTGTGTGTGTATATATATACAGTGTGTGTGTGTGTGTGTGTGTGTGTGTGTGTGTGTGTGTGTGCATACACATGCACACATTCATATGAATCAGAGGACTTCATCTACGTCGCAGGCAGGCAACGGGGGAAAAAGGCCCTATGGTGTGACGGATCCAGCCTTGACAAGACAGCACATTTACTGTATGTCACCACAGCCCTAACGTGATTGTCTTGCAATTCTACACAAGATTCTCTTCCACTCTTCTTTTGCACTTTCCAACTGATTCTGGTGGCCACAGAGAATCTGCTCAGATTAGGTTGAACTCTTTGTCCTGCTTCTGTCGTTCCACACACAATACTGTAACATGCTCGATCACAGTAGCTCTGATTTCATCTGAAACGACTGTTCTTGGTCTTGCTCTTCCTCGTCCTCCTCTTCCTCTGCCTCTCAGATTGACGGATGCACCCGTGCCATCTGTGCACTTTGACCTGGCTTATATTTTGTACATTCACATATTTAGAAACAAGTGTGAACAGTTTTGAATTATCGTGTGTAAACGATGACGACCGTGTTGCAGTTGTGCTTAACTTCGGCTTTCTTGTGTTTAGGGTTTTGCATCGCAAGTTTATCACGGTGCAAACTGCGTTTTAGTGAGTGAGAATGTGTTTAGAGTTTTGCAAAACGAGTGCATGAGATCTACAAACAGTGTCTAAACTGCATGAACTTGTTTAAGGTTTTGCAGAAAGAGTGATTTTTTTGGACAAATTGGTTTAGGCTATTGAGAATTTTGTTCAGAGAATGGCATTTAGTGTCTTTGCAAATGTGAAAAACTCTAATAACAGCTGTATCTATCTATCTATCTATCTATCTATCTATCTATCTATCTATCTATCTAATATCACAGATAGCACAGGTATGTATGTCTGTAAGATGTCTGTTAAAGATCCTTCATCTGGAAAGCATCTGCTGTGTACAAACATCTGATAGACGTCTTTAAGATGTCAGATTCACATGCATTCTAATTCATAAAGACATCTTCTAAACGTCTATTTGACATCTGATAGGAGACGTCCTATAGATGTATTGCAGATGAGCAAACACTCTATCTATCTATTTACTGTAAGATTGACGCTTCAGATAAAGCAGCCCTAAAAGTAAAATGGCCAAACACACACCATTCTCAACATCCACATCACCAGCTGGAAATATGAAACCTTATTCATTTCAAACACCGTCTGATGATAAAGGTGATTTATTATTGGTAGTTCAAACAGAGCAGAACAAAAGATCTGTTTGACTCTGGGTGTGACGGTGAGCTACACGAGTCCTGCTTTAACCTCGATATTTATTGGAAAATAGTGAGCTTTGCCTTACTGTCAATATTTAACAAAAGATCAGTTAAATTCAAAGGAAAAAGGAGCATTTCTGGTACGTCATGTGTGTGTGTGTGTGTGTGTGTGTGTGTGTGTGTGTGACTGTGTGTGTGTGTGTGAGTGTGAGTGTGTGATGTGAGTGTGAGTGTGAGTGTGTGATGTGAGTGTGAGTGTGTGTGTGGGTGTGATGGCTTGGTGGGTGTGTATGTGTGTGTGTGTCTGTGTGTGTGTGTGTGTGTGTGTGTGTGTGTGTGTGTGTGAAAATAACAATCCTCGCTTTACTAGTGTTGGGGAGTAACTAGTTCCATGTAATTGTGTTTGGGTTAGTGTGTGTGTGTGTGTCTGATGTATGTTTCAAACATTTATATTGGGTAGTCATCGCGCGTAATTTTTAAGAAACATAAAAAGCT
Source organism: Sinocyclocheilus grahami (assembly GCF_001515645.1). Classification (NCBI taxonomy): domain Eukaryota; kingdom Metazoa; phylum Chordata; class Actinopteri; order Cypriniformes; family Cyprinidae; genus Sinocyclocheilus; species Sinocyclocheilus grahami. Next base: position 422,457 of record NW_015506454.1, on the reverse strand, counting down.
AGCAGAGGATGGTTTCGATCCATCGACCTCTGGGTTATGGACCCAGCACACTTCCGCTGCGACACTCTGCTATGCTCCATCCCAAGCACGCTTCCGCTGCGCCACTCTGCTCTCGCTGCAGCTGGTTGAATATCACTGATTATTAACATCACGTGCCTCCAGTACACAAGCGAGATTAGCTGTCAGGTTACGGAGCCACTATTATAATGATGACAATACTTATATTATAATGCTTACTCGTATTATATCTATCTATATATATATATATATATATATATATATATATA
>NW_015506454.1:420167-420586 GCF_001515645.1 Sinocyclocheilus grahami | reverse complement strand
TCTTAAACTGCCAGGGATTGTGGGATTGACTACCATTTTGGGATGCGACAGACAGAATCTTTTGGATGAACAATCCAGATGTTACTCAAACCCACAGTCCCTGGCTTAGGAGGCCAGTGCCTTATCCATTGGGCCACTGGGGCTCTTAGACAATAGCTAACTTGCCCTTTTACTTCTCCTTCTCATTCAGGATGCTTTTAAAATAGACAGACAGAGTCTTCTGGATGAAAGATTTCTATGACCAGACCAAGTGGCCTCTGCATTTCAAAACCAGACTTTGAATGTTGCCCATTTTTGGGGTGCTTGGGCATTTTCTAGAAGTTAAAAAAGCTTAGCAAAGTATGGTTTCGATCCATCGACCTCTGGGTTATTGTCCCAGCACGCTGCCGCTGCCCCACTCTGCTGTACATCAATCCAGA
>NW_015506454.1:418011-418554 GCF_001515645.1 Sinocyclocheilus grahami | reverse complement strand
TTGCCCATTTTTGGGGTGCTTGGGCATTTTCTAGAAGTTAAAAAAAGCTTAGCAGAGGATAGTTTCTATCCATCGACCTCTGGGTTATGGGCCCAGCACGCTGCCGCTGCGCCACTCTGCTGTACATCAATCCAGATGTTACTCAAACCCACAGTCCCTGGCTTAGGAGGCCAGTGCCTTATCCATTGGGCCACTGGGGCTCTTAGACAATAGCTAACTTGCCCTTTTACTTCTCCTTCTCATTCAGGATGCTTTTAAAATAGACAGACAGAGTCTTCTGGATGAAAGATTTCTATGATCAGACCAAGTGGCCTCTGCATTTCAAAACCAGACTTTGAATGTTGCCCATTTTTTGGGTGCTTGGGCATTTTCTAGAAGTTAAAAAACCTTAGCAGAGGATGGTTTTTATCCATCGACCTCTGGGTTATGGACCCAGCACGCATCCGCTGCGCAACTCTGCTATGCACCACCCCACAATTGTACTCAATCCCACAATCTCTGGCATTTTAAGATCAGGCTGTGGATGTTGCCTCTTTTTGGGGG
>NW_015506454.1:393021-418001 GCF_001515645.1 Sinocyclocheilus grahami | reverse complement strand
CCTGCTGGGTCAGGGAGCCACAGCCAACGTTTACCGCGGTAGACACAAGGTATCCGTGAGTTACACCGTCTATACTTCATTTGCTTTGTGTTGTAAACCACAGCTACAGTGTCCCTACAGTCTGGCTCTCACACACATGATTCAGTGACAGTGAATCTTTCCAAAGATTCGTTTACATTTCACACAGTGATGTAGACCTTATAACGGGATTGAAAATCTCGCTGTGTGTCTGCAGAAAACCGGCGATCTCTATGCGGTCAAAGTGTTCAATAACCTGAGCTTCCTGCGTCCGCTGGATGTCCAGATGAGGGAGTTCGAGGTGCTGAAAAAACTCAACCACAAAAACATCGTGAAGCTCTTCGCCGTTGAGGAGGAGGTGAGACCCACGCAGTCTTAAAACCATCTTAGCAGCTCTTATGTCAAATGTAGCTTCCCCAAAAAAGACAATGTCCTGATGGACTCGAGTGCTGTGGATTACTTGTGGTGTTTTTATCAGCTCTCATTCTGATGGCACCCATTCACTGCAGAGCATCCATTGCTGAGACACTGATGGAAAAAAATCCGATGCAGAAACAAACTTGGGTGAACCGTTCCTTTAAAAAGACCTTTCAGCTCATAGAATAATATCAGTTTAGTTTCTGTTGCTTCAGTTAAGTTCTGTAAACTCTTCCCTGTTTTACTTTCACAAACGCACACCTGTAATACCCGTTTGCTCCTAGCTACGAAGGTCAGAGGTCACCGTTTTGTGTTCTTGTCATTCAGAAATATGCCGATGGTTTGTTGAATGTTTGTGTTGTGTGTCAGTCGAACACGCGTCATAAGGTGTTGGTGATGGAGTATTGTCCGTGCGGAAGTCTCTACACGGTTCTCGAGGAGCCGACGAACGCTTACGGACTCCCGGAGGACGAGTTCCTCATCGTTCTGCAGGATGTCGGTAAGTTTATTCAGTGGAAAAAGGTTCATTAGATTGTTAAAAATGTCCTTCAGACTAAGGGGCCGTTCACACAGAAAGCGTTTTTCCATTCTGAGTTTTATTTGAGTGCAGCATGGCGGAGAGGCATTCTGTGCTGTGCTTTTTAACCCTTAAATGCACGAATGTTTCGCCAATCATTATTACATATTCGGGTCTTTAGCGACCCGGACCAATATATCCAGCACGGATGGATCTCTAACTGCTGCAATAGCAAAAAAATCTCTTGATATTTTAAGAACAATTTTGAAACTTAAAAGGGTTCAATTTGAGCAGATGATTTCAGCATCTGCCTCACATTCACCATTTCAACCATATTCTCAAAACTATCGTTTTTAATGACTTCATATTCGATATTTTGATCAATGGCAGCGTATTCACCACATCCAGCATCAAATGACAGTGACATTTATATTTCATTGCGGATAGTAATTGCTCTGCAGTAAAGCCACTCAAATCAATTCAATTTTTGCTGATGATATTCGTTTGTTTTAATTATGAGTGAAACGTCACGTCATCATTGTGTATCAAACAGTGCCACCTTGAGGAAAAAAGATGCATTGCATATATTGAGTCATCAGATATGTAAATATAGTTGCGCAGGAAAAAATACTTACACATTTACATACCTCAGGTCTCTAGCGACCCTATACATTTTTGACACACAAGTAATCAGAAAACTTGCATTCTTTTACATTTTACTATTTTTTCTTGTTATATTGTTTATAATTAATAGATGGAGGAATACTAAGTTGATGTCTAACTTAAAAAAATGAAGGAGGGAGAGGGTGGAGAATGATGTCCCGGGTCGCTAAAGGGTTATAAACAATTCCTGATCATGTTTTTTTAGCGCGTTCTGTGTGAACAGTTCTCTGGTGAAAAGCCCCTTTGGAAGCTTTATCTCGGAGAGTTTCTCAGTGCTGATGTTTGTGACAGTGGCGGGAATGAATCATCTGAGAGAGTACGGGATCGTCCATCGAGACATAAAGCCCGGGAACATCATGCGTGTGATCGGTGAAGACGGACGATCCGTCTACAAACTGACCGACTTCGGAGCCGCGCGCGAGCTGGAGGACGACGAGCAGTTCGTGTCGCTTTACGGCACAGAGGAGTATCTGGTGAGCGGAGGGTGATGGGAAAAGTGTCCGTGTTTCGCGTTCCTCGCTGATCTCTCGGTGTGTTTGCAGCATCCTGACATGTACGAGCGAGCCGTGCTGAGGAAAGACCACCAGAAGAAATACGGAGCCACGGTGGATCTGTGGAGCATCGGAGTCACGTTTTATCACGCCGCCACCGGCAGCCTGCCGTTCAGACCGTTCGAAGGGCCGCGCAGGAACAAAGAAGTCATGTGGGTGCCGTCAAACGTTTACGTTTTAACTAGTCAACTTAAAAACGTAACTAGTAAAATAAAGCAATAAGCCCCAAGAAGCCGTGGTTCACAGTGAATTTATAACGACTAAGTGGCATTGTTAGGCGCTCCGCTAAAACCCTCTTAGCTGTTATAAATTCACTGTAAACCACGGCTTCACGGGGGTTACTGCTTTTATAAAACGGTTATTCCATATACGTAGTAAGGTTTCACAAAATAAAACAGAGCAAATAAAGTGTAATGATATTAATAAACACAGTATTCTTCCACCAAACAATGTAGCTCCTCAGAAACAGTTGTGGTTGCTACAAAGTGGTTGCCAAGCAACACACAGACGTAAACAAAGGGGTGTGTTACTTTGTAGCGTCATTTACAACAGCTTCGAACGTGGCTCAGCCAATCAGAGTCAAGCACCGGAACTCTCCGCTTTATAATTCTCTTTATTAACCATCTGGTTAAATAAAGTTCTATTCCAAGTGCAGCACACATGAAGTTCAGCATGGTGTAAGCGTAAAGCAAATGACTTGTTAAATATCATTGCAGAGAAGATACGTGAAATATGAAGGCAAATATTATACATATCCTATATAATAAAAAAAAAAGCTAAATATTTCTTAGCCGAAATGTACACATTCAGTTTCAGAGTTCGACTCGGCAAGTCAAGACAATTCACATTCAGAATGACTAAAATTAGACCGAAGATGCACACCAGTAATAAACGTTTATAAAAACTACTTAAATGTCCTAATTGACCTATTGCCTAATCCTGGCTTAACCTAAGCCCTCTCTATGAAACCAGGCCATTATGTAATAGTTTGCATGGCATACGTAGATGCTGTCTGCAAAAATGGAAAATCATTTCACTTAAAGCTTATAAAGTAAACAGTAGATTTTGCTAGCTATTTAAAAAAAAAAAACTCATTTAATACACAATAACCATGTGTATGCACAAATTTGTGCATTAAATCTGCATATGAATGTTATAATTGATTCTAAATTATTTCCCTCCTAATGCCCTAACGATGAGGTGTTATATTTATTTAGGGGGCGCTGTAGGCCTACTTGTAATAACATGAAAAGTAAACTACAAAAATAGAATTAAGATTGTGTTTCTGAATAAATAAAGCAGTAATAAAATCACAAGTATGTTTTGTTATAAAGGTAAATGAATCACAATCATGACACTAGTAAATGAAATAATTTTATACATACAGATTTATTCATTAATGTGTATTAACGGATTATTTTTAGAATTTTCACAGCTCTTTTGCCTTAGACCATCTATTAATGTTAAATCCACAAATAAAATGTTAAGGTTTCAACTGCATGTGTCTGGAGGAAAAAATATTTCAATGTACTCTCATTATGAAATACATTTGATATTGTTTATTTAGTTGTAACAAGTACGTTTTTGCGCAAAACTAACCAAAATTAAATATAATTGTTTATGATCTCTGCACAGGAGGGACTTGGTGTTGTTTCCAAACAAAAGGAAATATATATCGGTATCGGCTATCGGCAAAAATGAGTTGAAAAATATCGGCATATCGGCAAAAATCCAACATCGTGCATCCCCATAAATTATACAGTATGTACATATATAGAATAGCAATTCAATGACAGACAGTATAACACATGTGAGCCTGGAGCACAAAAGCAGTGTTAAGTCGCTGGGGTATATCTGTAGCAATAGCCAACAATACATTGTATGGGTCACAATTATACATTTCTCTTTTATGCCAAAAATCATTAGGATATTAAGTAAAGATCATGTTCCATAAAGATATTTTGTAAATCTCTTACCGTAAATATATCAAAACTTAATTTTTGATTAGTAATATGCATTGCTAAGAACTTCATTTGGACAACTTTAAAGATGATTTTCTCAATATTTAGATTTTTTTGCACCCTCAGATTCCAGATTTTCAAATAGTTGTATCTCAGCCAAATATCGTCCTATCCTAACAAACCATACATCAATGGAAAGCTATTTATTCAGCTTTCAGATGATGTATAAATCTCAATTTTGTAAAATTGACACTTAAGACTGGTTTTGTGCTCCAGGGTCACATATTATTAACATTAAATTAAAACAGCAACATCTTTCAGTCTGTCAGCATCATGCAAACATCAAACATACAGTAGTAGTTCTGCACAGGTTATATTGGCTTATTGGCAATGTGTCTAATTGTAACGTTTGCTAATTTATTTATTTTTTTTCAAAAAAAAAAATCGTGGCAAAGCATTACATTCGATGAATCAATAAAATCAGAACGAGTAGTTTGGCTGGATGCGGTTACTCAGCTGACTGTTGTTGGTCTGGCAGGTATAAGATCATCACAGAGAAGCCTTCCGGCGCGATCTCGGGCCATCAGAAGTTTGAGAACGGGAAGATCGAGTGGAGTTCAGAGATGCCGATCTCCTGCAGCCTCTCGAAGTGAGTCTGAGTCTCCAGACGGTCCGGTTCATTTAGAGAAGCGTGTCTGATGTGTGTTTGTGTGTTTCAGGGGTCTTCAGAGTCTCCTCACTCCAGTTCTGGCTAACATCCTCGAGGCAGACCAGGAGAAATGCTGGGGCTTCGACCAGTTCTTCGCCGAGACCAGTGAAATCTTACACCGCATCGTGGTCTACGTGTTCAGTCTGCAGCAGGCCACGCTCCATCACGTCTACATACACACATACAACACGTGAGCACGCGTGTAACACACACACACTCGATCACGACGGGCCCTTTTCACACACTGCGATGATGCGCTTCATTTATAAGACTGTATTTTTCTATATGTGACCCTGGAGCACAAAACCAGTCATAAGGGTCAATTTCTCGAAATTGAGATGTATATATCATATGAAAGCTGAATAAATAAGCTTTCCATTGATGTATGGTTTGTTAGGATAGGACAATATTTGGCTGAGATACAACTATTTGAAAATCTGAGGGTGCAAAAAAATCTAAATATTGAGAAAATCATCTTTAAAGTTGTTCAAATGAAGTTCTTAGCAATGCATATTACTAATCAAAAATTAAGTTTTTATATATTTACGGTAGGAAATTTACAAGATATCTTCATGGAACATGATCTTTACTTAATATCCTAATGATTTTTGGCAAAAAAGAAAACTTTAATTTTGACCCATACAATGTTTTTTTTTTTTTACAATGTAGTTTTCGTTCACCACTATCCACCTTAGTTTGCAGTGTGCAAGTAAGCTATTTTCTGGGAATGTGTAAGACCCATCAGCTGCTATGTAAATAACTAGAATAATAACAAATCTATGAGAACCACGGAAATGTGAAAAGGGTTTTTCGTTCTGCTAATGTAAAAATCATTTAAGCCGTATTTATTGTTTGTTGATAATCTGTGTTTAGTCGTGTTATTCTATGATATTTTCTCTCCGTTCAGGGCGAATCTCTTTCAGGAGCTGCTCTTCAGACGGACCAACATAACGCCGTCTCATCAGGACTTTCTGTACGAGGGCCAACGCCTCGTCCTCGACCCCAACCGGCAGGCTCAGACCTTCCCCAAGACCTCCAGAGAGAATCCCATAATGCTACTGAGCAGAGACCCTGTCAACACCGTCGGCCTGCTGTTTGAGGACCGTGAGTGTGACGACGCTGACAGTCATGTGATGTTTGCTAGTAGAGGTCACCCGATGGTGGATTTGACCAATACTGATAGCTAGGTTGCACCTAGGGCTGGGTAAAAAATATCGATATCTTGATATCAGCTTGAAAGTTCAAAGACCATTTTTTTTATATAACTCCGATTGGATTCGTCTGAAAGAAGAAAGTCTTATACACCTAGGATGACTTGGCTAATTTCCATTTTTGGGTGAAGTAAACCTTTAATAATCATTCTTTTTCTAATAACGATGGTCTGTGTTTGCAGCCAGCCCACCTAAAGTACAGCCGCGCTACGACCTGGATCTGGACGCCAGCTACGCCAAGGTAAAAAACTACTTGCTGTAGAAGTAAAAATCAGAGATGCTGCTTTTAGAGTCTCTTAATCTGAGTTTGGTCAGAAATATAGATGATTTATGGGATGTTTCGATCGCTGTTGGTCGTGTTTCTGCTCAGACGTTCGCAGGTGACGTTGGATATCTGTGGAAGACGTCCGATTCTTTGCTTCTGTACCAGGAGCTGGTGAGGAAAGGCGTCCGAGGCCTGATGTGAGTTCATGAATCACACGAAACGAAGCGACTCGCGCTGATGAATCAAACTGAATTGATTCACTATTGTCTTCTATAGAGCTGCTTTACAACAGAAATGACAACAGAAACTTGTTTCACAATTGAAATTGAACTGGATTGAATCAAAATTAACTGAATTGATCTGAATGAATCAACACTGAACTGAATCATTCTGGATAATGACTCGGAGCTGTTTTACAGCTGCAAAAAAATTTCATAATTGATTAATTTTGCAACATTGACACTGATATTGAACTGAACTGAATCACTATTGTCTTCTGTAGAGCTGCTTTACAGCTGAAATTGAACTTGTTTCATAGTTGAAAATGAGCTGATATTCAAGTGAACTGAATTGAGCTGAACAATATTGTCTTCTTTGGAGCTGCTTTACATTGAAGTAGTTTCATAATTGATGAATTTTGCATCATTAACACTTATTGAATCGAACTGATTAAACATTGAATTGAATCACTGAACTGAATCAAAATTGATCTGAATAATTGACACTGTTGTCTTCTGTAGAGCTGCTTTACAGCTGAAACTGAATTCCTTATATAATTGATCTATTTTTCAACATTAACACTGTTACTGAACTGAAACGATTGAACATTGAACTGAATCATTCTGAAGAATGACTCTATTGTCTTCTGTAGAGCTTCTTTACAACTGCAATCAACAACATTAACACTGTCATTGAACTGAACTGAAACAATGTTCAACTGAATCATTCTGAAGAATGACTCTATTGTCTTCTGTAGCTTTTTTGCCACATTATCACTGTTATTTTCCTGTTTATTTGTGTGAAGCTGCTGTGAATCATTCTGTAAGCGTCGCTATATGAACATTGTGTTTCAGCGAGCTGATCAGAGACGAGTACAGTGAGACGGCGCACAAGAAGACGGAGGTGATTCACATGTGTAACTACTGCAGCCAGACGCTGGAGCGAACCGAGCAGCTGTGAGTGACGCGTGAGTTCAGACGGAGCTCTGAGCGAGATCACACGAGATCCTCATGAGCTCCTTGTGTGTGTGTGTGTGTGTGTGTGTGTGTTTCAGGTGTGACGCTCTGATGCAGGGAAACCTCCTGTTGGCGGAGTACGATGAGATCCGGGACATGAGGAAGAAGGTGATGCGGGTGAGATGCTGATGATTCTCAAAGTCTAATGAAAGTTCAGAGCTCTTCATGAAAGCGTGTTCATTTTTTTAAATTTAGTCTTAGTCTCATTCCGGTGTCAAATGCACTTTTTAGTTATCATATTTAGTCAAATTGTCCTGTTTTTGCTCAGTCAAGTTTTAGTTGATGAAAACTTTCACATTTTCGTCATGCTGTATAATGGTTAAACGGATTTAAAAAAAAAAAGATTATTTCACTCAAAATTAGCAGTGAGAGATTTTCTCTCTTTTGTTGTTTGATTAACATGAATGGCACACAGCAGGAATATTAGACTGCTGTCACTTTAAGAGCTGCGCATATCCAATATACTGTTACACATGTGTTTTCTTTCTCAGCTGTTTGCGTTCACTTAAGACCGAAATTACTGTGTTTACGAGGATACTTACAAAGACAGGCATTTTGACACATACAAGGCCTATACATTTTACAATTAGAAATACATTTCTACTGGTTAATAAAGTGTACCGGTATATCGCCCACCCCTATATCCATTTAACGGAGAAGCTCTTATTTGGGGAGTTGAACTCTTGAGATCTGGCAACCGCAAACATGAAAGCTCACGTAGTAGAGGGGTGTTTTTCGACAAAAATAAAAAGAGTATTTTATCGTCAACGATATTGCATGTTGATATAGTCACAGTTATCGTTTATTGACCCTGTCATCGTCTCGTCTTAGTCATGGGAAAAAAAGCTTGTCAACGAACATCTTTCGTAAAGTTCGTTGATGAAATTAACACTAGTGTTCATCATGTCCGCTCTGTGTGCAGCTCTCCAGCTCTCTGGGCTCCATGGAGCAGACGCTTCAGGACATCAGCAGCATGTTCCTGTCGGGAGGAAGTCTGACCGATACGTGGACACAGCAAGTGGGAACGCACCCCGAGGACAGGAAGTGAGCGTTTCTGCGTCAACATTCATCACACTGGAGAACCAGACGTCTCGTTTCCTCAAAACAAACGGGGCAAAGCGCTGTTTGTAACACTGCAAAAAAATCAATTGCTGCATCCCAATTCGCATACTATCCGTCCTAAATGGTACTCGAAAATAGAATTAGTATGTCCCAAATCATAGTATGTTTAAAAAAGTATGCCTATGGTCTACTACTACTAGTCGACGCTCACTCTAACGGCTAATATTGCCCACAACACATTGCGCGGTAGACCAGGATTCAACTATAACTACAAACACGCATTAAAAGTGTTTAAAAAAAACTACAAACATGGCGGATATACGCGACCAACGGACAGGTAGATAAACGGATTTGAGTGATTAATAATCAATGTCTAACTTGATGAAAAAATATAAATGTAATGTTATCCACGTTATATTTCATCTGCGGCAACACTGTGAACTTTTATAATGATACGTTTGGTCATTAACTTTTAAATGCATCATTGTGCAAACACATGAGCAGAGTTCTCGGCAGATCAACGTGCCTCTTAATCTCTCTCCAATACGGTAGGAAATCAAATTAAACGAAATGTGGAGGAAGTTAACTGTGATAAGATGATTGACAGGGCAGTGACAGAATGCACGTAACCAAGCAACAGAGTTATGACTGTCCCAAAGCTTGCCTACTATTCTTCTGCATACTCAAAAGTATGTACTTTTTCTTCACAAAAAGAGGGCATAGTATAAGTAGGCAAACTGGGACGCAGCAATGTTCTTCCTCATTACATGCGTCTTGTTTCCCAGAACAAATATCTAAACTTCCTTAAATCAAAATTACATATTAAGGTTTGTTTTCTGAAAAATATATCAAAATTAAGCTTAAAACAAGGACGAGTATCTGCCAATGGGGTCAGAAAAATAATCTTGTCCTCCCTTTGAATCAAGCTTATTATTTCTGACCACATCGGCAGATGCTTGTCCTTGTTTTAAGCTTCATTTTGATCAATTTTTTCAGAAAACAACAAAACAAAAACTTAATATCTTTAGTCATTGAGGGCGTTTCCAGTAAATGTATCTTGATTTAAGAACGTTTATATATGTGTACTGGAAAACAAGACAGTGTTATTTTAGTATCATTGAGATATTATTATAGTTTTTATTAATATTTTGATATTTTCTGATTTTATGTTCATTTTAAAGTGCGTTTTTGTTGTTTTTAAATATGTCTCTGTAAATGAAATAAAAATGAGACGTTGCCATGGAAACTGTTTTTATTTTATTTTATTTAAGCTAACATTTATGTGGGATCATGTAATGAAATTTTTTTTTTAATGGCTTCAGTTTTAGTTTTTGTTAACTATAATAACCCTGACAGAAATACAGAGGAAGAACATTTGCAGTGAACACATTTTAAGCCTGAACTTGAGTATCTGATTGCTGATTGTGTTTCTGTGGCTGTCGTCTAGTGTGGAGAAGATCAAGGTTCTGCTGGACGCCATCAGCAGCATCTACCAGCAGTTCAAGAAGGACAAGGCCGAGAGACGTGAGTCTGAGACCTCATGAGATCTCATCAGCGCTCCTTTGCTTTTCATGTGTTTGACGTGTCTTGTCTCCTCAGGTTTGCCTTATAATGAAGAACAAATCCACAAGTTTGACAAGTGAGTATCGTGTGTGTTCGCTGTAGCTGAAGAACTGAACGCGTGTGACGCAGCGTCATGATGACACGAATCTCTCTGCTTTCTGCAGGCAAAAGCTGGTTCTTCACGCCACCAAAGCGCGGGCGCTCTTCACAGACGAGTGCGCCATGAAATATCGCCTCTTCATCTCCAAGAGCGAGGAGTGGATGAAGTAAGAGGCTCTCGTTCAGCAGTCTAGAGCTCACTGAAGCTCACCTGTGAGCCAAACAGTCCAGCTAGAAATTATTATTATAGTTATATTATATATAACTGAATTATATACTATATTAGCATCCACACAAACAGACGAAAACTTTAACGTTAACTATATTAGCATCCACACAAATGGACGATAATTTTAACGTTAACTATATTCTGTAAGTAACTTTTTTTAAAGTCCACACAAATGGACGATAACTATATTAGCATCCACACAAACAGAGTTTCCTCAAAACAAACGGGGCAAAGCGCTGTTTGTAACACTGCAAAAAAATCAATTGCTGCATCCCAATTCGCATACTATCCGTCCTAAATGGTACTCGAAAATAGAATTAGTATGTCCCAAATCATAGTATGTTTAAAAAAGTATGCCTATGGTCTACTACTACTAGTCGACGCTCACTCTAACGGCTAATATTGCCCACAACACATTGCGCGGTAGACCAGGATTCAACTATAACTACAAACACGCATTAAAAGTGTTTAAAAAAAACTACAAACATGGCGGATATACGCGACCAACGGACAGGTAGATAAACGGATTTGAGTGATTAATAATCAATGTCTAACTTGATGAAAAAATATAAATGTAATGTTATCCACGTTATATTTCATCTGCGGCAACACTGTGAACTTTTATAATGATACGTTTGGTCATTAACTTTTAAATGCATCATTGTGCAAACACATGAGCAGAGTTCTCGGCAGATCAACGTGCCTCTTAATCTCTCTCCAATACGGTAGGAAATCAAATTAAACGAAATGTGGAGGAAGTTAACTGTGATAAGATGATTGACAGGGCAGTGACAGAATGCACGTAACCAAGCAACAGAGTTATGACTGTCCCAAAGCTTGCCTACTATTCTTCTGCATACTCAAAAGTATGTACTTTTTCTTCACAAAAAGAGGGCATAGTATAAGTAGGCAAACTGGGACGCAGCAATGTTCTTCCTCATTACATGCGTCTTGTTTCCCAGAACAAATATCTAAACTTCCTTAAATCAAAATTACATATTAAGGTTTGTTTTCTGAAAAATATATCAAAATTAAGCTTAAAACAAGGACGAGTATCTGCCAATGGGGTCAGAAAAATAATCTTGTCCTCCCTTTGAATCAAGCTTATTATTTCTGACCACATCGGCAGATGCTTGTCCTTGTTTTAAGCTTCATTTTGATCAATTTTTTCAGAAAACAACAAAACAAAAACTTAATATCTTTAGTCATTGAGGGCGTTTCCAGTAAATGTATCTTGATTTAAGAACGTTTATATATGTGTACTGGAAAACAAGACAGTGTTATTTTAGTATCATTGAGATATTATTATAGTTTTTATTAATATTTTGATATTTTCTGATTTTATGTTCATTTTAAAGTGCGTTTTTGTTGTTTTTAAATATGTCTCTGTAAATGAAATAAAAATGAGACGTTGCCATGGAAACTGTTTTTATTTTATTTTATTTAAGCTAACATTTATGTGGGATCATGTAATGAAATTTTTTTTTTAATGGCTTCAGTTTTAGTTTTTGTTAACTATAATAACCCTGACAGAAATACAGAGGAAGAACATTTGCAGTGAACACATTTTAAGCCTGAACTTGAGTATCTGATTGCTGATTGTGTTTCTGTGGCTGTCGTCTAGTGTGGAGAAGATCAAGGTTCTGCTGGACGCCATCAGCAGCATCTACCAGCAGTTCAAGAAGGACAAGGCCGAGAGACGTGAGTCTGAGACCTCATGAGATCTCATCAGCGCTCCTTTGCTTTTCATGTGTTTGACGTGTCTTGTCTCCTCAGGTTTGCCTTATAATGAAGAACAAATCCACAAGTTTGACAAGTGAGTATCGTGTGTGTTCGCTGTAGCTGAAGAACTGAACGCGTGTGACGCAGCGTCATGATCACACGAATCTCTCTGCTTTCTGCAGGCAAAAGCTGGTTCTTCACGCCACCAAAGCGCGGGCGCTCTTCACAGACGAGTGCGCCATGAAATATCGCCTCTTCATCTCCAAGAGCGAGGAGTGGATGAAGTAAGAGGCTCTCGTTCAGCAGTCTAGAGCTCACTGAAGCTCACCTGTGATCCAAACAGTCCAGCTAGAAATTATTATTATAGTTATATTATATATAACTGAATTATATACTATATTAGCATCCACACAAACAGACAAAAACTTTAACGTTAACTATATTAGCATCCACACAAATGGACGATAATTTTAACGTTAACTATATTCTGTAAGTAACTTTTTTTAAAGTCCACACAAATGGACGATAACTATATTAGCATCCACACAAACAGACGATAACTTTAACGATAACTATATTGGCATCCACACAAACGGACGATAACTTTAACGTTAACTATATTAGCATCCACACAAATGGACGATAATTTTAACTATACTATATTCGGTAAGTAACTTTTTTTTAAAGTCCACACAAATTGACGATAACTATATTAGCATCCACACAAACAGACGATAACTTTAACGTTAACTATATTAGCATCCACACAAATGGACGATAATTTTAACTATACTATATTCGGTAAGTAACTTTTTTTTAAAGTCCACACAAATTGACGATAACTATATTAGCATCCACACAAACAGACGATAACTTTAACGTTAACTATATTAGCATCCACACAAATGGACGATAATTTTAACTATACTATATTCGGTAAGTAACTTTTTTTAAAGTCCACACACTTTAACGTTAACTATATTAGCATCCACACAAATGGACGATAATTTTAACTATACTATATTCGGTAAGTAACTTTTTTTAAAGTCCACACAAACAGACGATAACTTTAACGATAACTATATTAGCATCCACACAAATGGACGATAATTTTAACTATACTATATTCGGTAAGTAACTTTTTTTAAAGTCCACACAAACAGACGATAACTTTAACGATAACTATATTAGCATCCACACAAATGGACAATAACTTTAACGATAACTATATTAGCATCCACACAAACGGACGTTAACTATATTCGGTAATTAACTTTTTTTAACGTCCACACAAATGCATGATAGCTTAAACGTTAACTATATTAACATCCACACAAATGGATGATAACTATAACATTAACAATTTTAGCGTCCACACAAACAGACTATAACGATAACTATAACGTTCCTCTATATCATTATAGTTGTGGTGTGGACTCGCTACTCTTACAGAATTAGAACGATTATTAAAACTTTATCATTATAGTTATTGTCATTAGTGTGAACGGCCTTTACGGTGGGTAAGTAACTGTAGTAAAATCCCTGTCACATGACCTCTCCTATACCGCTGCTTCTGCTGTGTTGCCATGGAAACTGAATCCGAGATGTTCGCTGGAGATCTGACGGACACATGCAGTGACTGATGAATGAACGTCTCCTTACAGGAAGTTCCATCACGTGCGGAAGCACCTCCTGTCTCTGACCGGTCAGTTCAGCAGCATGGAACAGGAAGTGACCCTGCTCGTGCAGCGCGTGTATAAAGTGAGTAAACAGGAAGTGCTGTGCGTTTAGCCGTGCTGTAACGGTACACAGACGCTAACGGCTCTCATGTGTGCAGCTGCTGGAGCAGTTACCGCAGAAGATTGTGCCCATGACGTCTGGAGGAATCAAACCGCAGGCGTACCTCAGTCCCAACACACTGGTGGAGATGACGCTGGGGTGAGAGCTGACCACAAGTCCGGATGTCAATTTAACGCTTTAATTTGGTGTGATTAATTGTGGAAAAAATAATTATTAATGCATTTAATGCAGCCTCTCTATCAGTGAAGCAGTTGCTGATGAACACGATGCAGGACGACGACTGACTGAAATGAGGGCAAAAAATGCCCTTCTTATATTTATAACTAATTATATAGTTAAGCAATATCACATCAGCAAGAGTGCCGTTTTTCCTCAGTATCTGCACCATTGCACATGTGATATTGATTTGACTTTGATATTGATATTGATTTGATTTGTTTACTGAACAACAGTTCAGTAAACAAAAATGTATATGGCGTTACATTTTTCCGAAATTCCGAGAATCACAACATTACAAACTTTTATTTTAAGCAATAAAAAGTATTTGAAAATCGGACAAAAAGAGGCCTATGATAGTCAGGTGTGTGTGTGTGTGTGATCTACTGAAAACAGGTGCAGAATGGGTTAAGTTATGCAGTGAAAAATGAAAATACACCATCATAAACATATAATTCTGCCTAACAGGATGAAGAAGCTGAAGGAGGAGATGGAAGGAGTCGTGAAGGAGCTGGCGGAGAACAACCTGTTCCTGGAGAGGTGAACCTGTACATTCACAGCGCTTTACACAATACAGATCGATTCTAAGCAGCTTTGCAGTAATAAACAGGAAAATTACAGTGTGAATGTTACAAAATTCATCAAGAAACAAATTCAGTTTCAGGAGAGTCATTATTCCGATCAATAACAGCATTAATTAGGGGTGTCGTAATATTAAAAATGACGTATTATTGTGTTAATTAGGGGCGCCGCAATATATCACAATAACCATGAACCATAAAATGAAAAGTACACTGTGCTAAACTCCCACTCCCTTTCTTGGCCACTACAGAGGATGCGTTAAAGCTAAGGACTTTATGGGAGGTAATGGTCTAACAAAATCCAAATTTTGGGCATTTTACGTCAGCCAAGTCATTAATATGGCTATGCGATTTTAAAGTGTCATTGGAAAAGCCTGATGCAGTAAAAGCTGTTTAAAATGAGTCCATAAACTCTAGTACGAAGCCCAAATTTGAGCTTTAAAGCACAGCGTTGTGAATTGAATTCAACAGTATTAATATGTGAAAAGTTCAAGAGTCAACACTGGCATGGTAAATTGCTCAAAAGTAGTATGTTTTAGAAGCTATTTACACTAAGTGACAACCGAAGTATTTTCTGAGAGATATATACTGTTTACACTAAGTGAAAATAGTGATGGATTCAATTGACACTGTGTAAAAGTAGCAGTATTTAGAGAGAATGAACACACTATTGCGACAGTATATGCTTAATCTGTGTACCATCTCGGGTATTTTTCATAAGGATTGTGCATATTTATAATGCAATGCTAATCGACATACAGAATACTGTAAATTAATATCATTTTCATTTGTGCCTCGTTCTGCGATAACACGGATTTGGACCATCATTTGAATCAATTGCGTCGCAAAATGACTCACTGTTTCGAAACGCTTGAGTAAAACTCTTGCGGGTCAAAGACGTTAAGATGTCCGCATCAAAAGAAATTTACAAAAGTGATTTTATGTGCATAGAAAGCACATTGAATGTAAGCAAAGTGTCTAGTTTTAAGGATTCAAATAAGTTTTTGGAGGATAAAATGTTACAATTTGGTTGAAATAATGTTACATTGTCATTCAGTGTAACACAATATTTATATAAAAATTCAAACATGCTTATTCCGATGTGTACATATTAAAATATATAAAAGAATTAGTGAGCATATTAAATTTGATTGTGTTTTAAATGAGTACAAAATTCTTACTGACAAATGGGCGAAACCTAGGATAGTGGCACATTTTAAAAATGTAAAATTACAACTAATTAGTATTTGGGGTGAAAGTAATTAGTCATAAATTGATTTTTGTTGTAAATATGCGTGACAGGATTTTTACACTGAATTACATTTTAGTGTCTCTTCTGTAAATCAGGGAAAAATGTATGATGTTTATTTTTTGCTCAGAAAAACTAAATTGCAATTGCATTAAATAGAAATTTCTTTAATTTTGGGGGGAAAATAACAATTTAAAGCAGTATTATTGTTTTTATGCTTAAACCCTTTTTCGTCTTTGACCCATGCATAAAAAACAGCTTTCAAGACCCTGAAAGTATTAAATGCAATTAACAAATCATCAAATAACATTAAATATGAAGTGTCTGTATAATGTGTTCTTTTGTGCTTGTTTTATGGAGGCCTTGTCTAAACAGGCCAATAAGTCCATCCAGGTTTTCGCAATTCCACGATCGCTGAATCCAACCTAAAATAAACAAAATGCCCAATTTCACCGCAAAAATTAAGGTCTCACAAAAAACTGAATTATAATTATCTAACTGAATTATCCTTATGAAAGTGGTAATGCATAAGGATACAGATGCTGCGCACGTGATGTAATTTTGATCGTAAAAATCACACACGAAAATCCTGGAAGGACTGGTAAATAAAGCAATAAGCCTCGTGAAGCCGTGAATTCATAACAGCTAAGGGGCGTTGTTCGCGGAGTGCCTAAAACCCATTAGCTGTTATAAATTCACTGTAAATGTTCCTTTTGTATGCAGTTTTTAGGTCAAAATAAAGTTGAATTTGGCTGATAGCATTTTTTTTTTCACGATTTCTGTAGATATCGCAGTATGCGGTTATCGTAAATTATTTTGTAGTGAAAGTCTGATATTGCGACAGCCCCAGTATTAACGATGCAGAACCCATCAGTAACGGAGCTGTAATGACAGTGGTGTCTGTGTTTCAGGTTCGGGACGCTGACGGTGGACGTGGATCGGATGTGACGCGCTCGCCTCTCTCGGATCATCACAGCACAAATCACAAACTCTGCTAGTTGTACATATGAATAGAATGTAAATACACGTCTTAAACCTTACGCCATTATTTTAATCCTGCGTTAATTCTCTGAATGTGAACATTGGGCTCTTAAGCCCAAATAAGTGATTTTATTTCTGTTCTCGTCATGAAAGTGAAGTATATCCATCATTAGATCCGTAAGCATGTGTGCGGTTCGGAAACGCTCCTGCTCGTGTGTGGGTGAACGTTACTGAGCGACCTTCAGTGTGAATGAGAGCGCTTGCACTATTTATAGACATTAATGTTTGTTTCTGTAAATGAGTAAAAGAACCGCTGAGTTCTGATAAAACCGTTGTGTTTCTTATTTCTCACAGCTTCACCTTCCTTCACGCCACATCTGTACCCACAATGCTTTGCTTCTGCTCACAGACATCTTCATATAGTCCCGTGTGACCAAACAGACCGTACGATTGACCGCTCATGATGCCACTCATGACCGGCTTAGCTGATTATATCACATGTACAGCTTATTCATGACACGCAGCTGCTCTAAAACCACCACAAACTCTTGACGCAGCTGTTTCAAGAGTCTTTACAGAGCATCTGAAAATGTGGTTTTAGAAACCATCGTCCACCGCTCTGCATCTCTGATGGGGGCAGCGGTCCGTCGCCATGACAACAGACACAGAAGCACAACCTCTGCTAAGATGCTGTTGCCAAGGCAACACACTCAATAGCTTCAGCGTGACAAACATCCACTCATATAAGGACACTAACAGATGTGTAAAACGTGACGCTCATTTACATACATATTCACCAAGGTCAGAAGGGATAAATAGACTTATAGTAAACCCACTGCTCTACACTGAGGAGCAGACGGTGAAAACGCCTATTAAACAGGTTATGTAATGCATTAATGATAATGTACTATACACTATATGTAGCATAAAGGACAAGATAATTAACTAAACATTACTACATTAAACATTAACTAAACGTATACTAATATAATATGCAGAAATGTTTGTGTAGATGATAGAATTTCACTGGCTCAATATTAAAACAATCAGTGAGCAGCCAATTCTTCCCACGAGAAAAACAGCTAATAAACATGCTAAATAATGTACTAATGAAATAGTGATGTGTAAGAGTCTCCTGCTACAGCAATCAATCAAATAGACACAAAAAGAGTTGAATGAGAGAGAACCTAAAGGAAGACGAGTAACCTGGATTGATCATTTATAATAATAATATACGAATTCGTGTTTTTTATTACATATTTTTTGCAGTTACTCATCGTGTTTCTGTGCTATTATAGTAGAAACGACGATCTAATTAAATAATTTACAGTAATAATGAAACATATATATATATATATATAAACTAAACCATTACATTTGCACAATTACATCTGTAGAAAGCACATGCTATGTGGTCAAAATGACCCTAAAATGCAAAATAATATGCCTAATCAGGGATAGTAAAGATCCATTTCCAATGCATAAACATAACACTGAAGTTTGTGAAAATGAAAATGTTAAATACAGTTTTATTTATTTGTTATGTTCTCATATTTATTGTTTGAATTTTGTCATGTGTTTTTGTAAAGTCATAATTTTGTTAGGCCTATATTGCTGTTTTAATCCGTTTGCTGTTTGCAATAGTTAATATTTAGCTGTGATTTTGTATAAAAATTAGGTTCAGTTTGATCCTCAAGCATCATTATCATTATTAATTATAATATATGTAACCTACAAGAAGTAAAAAAACAAAAACATACAACGTTTTTTAATTCGTAGATAATCAAGTGATATTTCAATGATATAATATTACGCCATTAATATCATATCATAATATAATATAATATGTAAATGTTTGCGTGATGATTAGTACTTTAGAGCAGTGTTTCCCAGCCGGGGTGCCGTGTTAAAAATCATTTTTTGATATTTTTAAATTGCTCAAATGTTCAAAAAAGCATCTATTATATAATATCCAATTCTGATGTCGCTCACGTGTTCTGATGATAATAGCTTTCTAGGACTAAACATTATTTGGATAATTGGTAAAAAAAAACTATTTAAATATCTTAACCCTACTGTTAGACCTACCTGAAAAACTAAAAAGCAATTTATTTAATTCGAAGGCCTGTCGTTATTTTTTTATTTGTGCTATCATTATTAATTTCTTTATTTGTTCTTATTTTATTACGGACTGCTTACTAGTCATTTTTTATTCAATTCAAAGTTTGAAGTCAAGCTATCTCGTGCTACTGCACCACAATTACCCCGCTGTAAAATAAAAAAAATTGTGAGATAGCTAGTTATAAAGGTAATTAAATAATGTTTACATATGTATAAAAGCCTACATTAAAATCTGTCACATAAACTGGTCTCTTCATTAGAAATTAGCCTACTGATTATCACCATTGATGGACACATTTTTTAAATAATATTAAAGATATCTGTAAGACATTATATTCTGCAGTTCTTCCCTGCTGTACCGAATATCTATACTTTTCAAATTATCACATCGAAGTTAGAAATTCAAATATTGTGACCAAATTAATTTTGTAGGGTGCCACAAGTTTGTTAAAATTTCCAAAGGGTGCCGCGACTAAAAAAAAGGTTGGGAAACACTGAGTTAGAGGATAGAAAATATAATTGGCTCAGTAATGAGTGCGCGCGCCCGCGGTACTGATGAGAGTGCGCGCGCCCGCGGTACTGATGAGAGTGCGCGCGTCCGCGGATCCGCTGGTCTCGGGTAACGCGACTGGATGCCGTGACTGATTTGTGACTCTGATGAAATATAAAGAAACACGTTGATGATGATGATGATGATGATGAAGAGGGAATAAGCGGTCCGAGGAGAAGCAGCAGCGCGGGAGCAGAAACTGAGGTGCGTTTCCATCCTGATCAAAACAACACGACAGACAGGAGAAGGAGATCTAGACATACTGACGCGTTTATTGATGCTCGACATCCACAGGAGATGCTTATTTCATATAGGGCCACGCGTTATCCGTCATAAATGAGTTTTGAGCTGATATTTAGTTGATATGATCGTCACAGGCCCTCAATAGCTGTTGATATAAACGTGCGTTTTCTTCAGCGAATCTCGAATGAATCATGAATCGTTTGGGTTGGTTTTGAATCGCGTACAGCACGCGTTTACATCTGCAAGACGTGTTTTTTAGAGCGCTCGCTCATCTGTCTATAGAGCGTTTCCTATCAGATATGAAGCATTGCTAATACAAGACATTTACACATGATCAGTGCTGTATGGAATGAGAGCAGATGACTGATGCACCTTCAAACCTTCTTTGTGCGTGTAAAATTGAAAAACTTGAAAATAAGGGCATTCAAATTCAATGGGAACAACAGCTGTGGAGACATGTTTTAATGTGTTTTGCAGTGAAAACAATCTGTGAACAACCAAAAAAAGCCCAGTGCTAGAAGACCGTACAGCAGATACTTGCATAAAATGATATAAATATCAGTCGTCGCCCTATATCTCCAATAATATGTCACAGATTGAAATGATCCAAACATATAATCCAGTGCTGATTGAGAGATGAACAAATATAAAGGCTCCTCAAAAGATGCGAGATGTTTTGGAGGCTTGGGAAGATCAACAGTGAAAGTAAAGCTGAGTTTTCCAAAAAAAAAAAAAGATTGATGGAGAATCAAGTAAATCTGAGCTGCTTCACTCCAGTACGTAAATATTATTAGTAAAGCTATTCTCACGTTTACTTGATAAAAATCAGATTTGACTGCAAAAAGACTCGTGAAGCTCGAGCTGAAGGAGGACGTTTGAACAATTATACAAAAAAACTATCAATCAGACGACAGAAGCATGGAGTAGATTGTGTGCAAGTTTGATTATTTAGAGGCCTTCACATTATGAAACACTTCAATCTAATATTAAAAATCAACGATTTTACATATGCTTGATTGTTTATATCGTCACAAATGGAACTATATTATCATCCAGCTTAGCAACAATATAGCATGAAGATATTAAAATATTATAAACATCATGATTGTCCGTAGAGCTGCTTTGAAACACAGTGATTTAATTGTACATGTCGTGTCTTTCAGCTTTGATCTGACACAGAGAGGGCTAATGGTGTACTTCCTGTCCGCGGAGGGCGTAAAGCCCTCATTCCACTCCGCTGTCCTCTTTAACCCCGCCATCAACGGTTCCTCCACGCCGACACCCATCATCTGCCGTCTGGACGCTTCCTCGTCTGCTGCCTCACTGCAAAGCAACGTCTCGCTGACGTCATACGACCTGTCGCCGGCGGAGGTCACGCTCCTCGGCCTCGTGTTCGGGGTGTTCTGGGTCATATCGGTGCTGGGAAACTCGCTGGTGTGTCTGGTGATCCATCGGAGCCGCAGAACCCAGTCGACCACCAACTACTTTGTGGTGTCGATGGCGTGCGCGGATCTGCTGTTGAGCCTAGCCTGCGCGCCGCTAGTTCTCCTGCAGGTTTCCGCGGGTCACTGGCCTCTGACCGCGGCTGCGTGCAAAGCCGTGCGCTACCTGCAGCATCTGTGCCCCGGAGTCCAGGTCTACGTGCTTCTGTCCATCTGCGTGGACCGTTTTTACACCATTGTGTATCCGTTGAGCTTTAAAGTGTCGCGCGAGAAGGCCAAACGAATGATTCTGGCGTCTTGGCTCTTCGACGCCGCGTTCGTATCGCCGTGTTTGTTCTTCTACGGATCGTCGGCGTCGCAAAACCACTGCAACTTCTTCCTGGCGGACAGCTGGGACGGGTTGGCGTACGCCATCGCGCATCTTCTCCTTGGTTTCTTGGTGCCGGCGCTGCTCATCGTGTCCTTCTACCAGCGGGTGGTGCGCTACATCTGGAGGATCGCCGCTGATGGGCGAACCGTGCGCAGGACCATGAACATCGTCCCCAGGACGAAAGTCAAAACCATTAAGATGTTCCTGATGCTCAACGCCGTGTTTCTCCTCACCTGGACACCGTTTTACGTAGCGCAGCTTTGGCACCCGGCGGGCCCAAGCAGACGGTCGGCACTGTTTTTCGTCACCGTGGCCTGGATCTCCTTCAGCTCCACGGCGTCCAAACCCACGCTGTACTCCGTGTACAACGTCAACTTCAGACGCGGCATGCGAGAGATGTTCTGCATGTCGTCCATGAAGTGTTACCGCAGTAACGCATACACCATCACCGCCAGCTCGCGGATCGCCAAAAAGAACTACGTGGGTGTGGTCGATCTGCCCGTGCCGGCAAAGACGCTCATCAAAGACTCGGTTTATGACACTTTTGACCGGGAAGCAAAGGAGAAGAAGTTAGCATGGCCTATTAGCGCTAACCCACCCAACACATTCGTATAAAGGCTCAAGAAATTAACGTTAAAGAGATAGCTTGCCCAAAAAAGAAAATTCTGTCATCATTTACTCACCCTTCAAGTTGTTCCAAACCTGTATGAGATTCTTTCTTAGGGGCCGTTCACACAAAACGCGTTTTTCCATTCCAATGTGCTACTTTTTTGTAGTGTTTTTCTATGTAAACGTGCTAGATGGACGTGTATGACCGATGCGCTCGTGTCTTGCGTTGCGCCGCGTTTTTACGATGCCGTGTCAAGTTAAAAAAATTTCCACTTTTACACGCAGTGCCGCTCATCAATGTCAGTTCCAAAACAGTGGACCAATCAGAAGACTCAGGAGGCGGGGCAAGCGTTGCCAGCTTTTGTTTACAGTAGCAAGTTTGCAACTGTTTTATTTGACGGTAACATGGCGGAGGAGGCATTCTGTGCTGCGTTTTTAAAAAAAAATCATTCCTGAGCGCCGCGTCATGCATTCTGTGTGAACGGCCCCTTATAGAAGATATTTTGAAGAATGTTGGTAACCAAACAGTTGATGGTCCCCATTGACATCCATAGTATTTTTTCTAGGGGTGCTCCGATTGATCAGCTACCGATCACTATCAGCCGATAATCACGTTGGGATGATTGATCGGCGGTCTCTAAAAAGGCCGATCTCAAAAAAACGATCTCAAACTGATAACACCTGCCGTGAGAGGTTTGGCACGACATGCAGCGGCACGTCTCAGTCTCTGTCCGGCGCGGGTGAAATAATTATAATGTTTCACCTTCATATTTCTTCATTAAATAACTTACAATGTAATTTGAAAAACTTGTGTGAGACGTAATTTCACAAACAGCGTGAGTGTACTGCGCGCGCTCTCTCTCTTTCTCTCTCAAAATACACAAATGTCTTCAAATCACCACACATCGCGTCTGTCTATAAGCGAGCTGCACCTCAAGAAATTAACGTTAAAGAGATAGCTTGCCCAAAAAAGAAAATTCTGTCATCATTTACTCACCCTTCAAGTTGTTCCAAACCTGTATGAGATTCTTTCTTAGGGGCCGTTCACACAAAACGCGTTTTTCCATTCCAATGTGCTACTTTTTTGTAGTGTTTTTCTATGTAAACGTGCTAGATGGACGTGTATGACCGATGCGCTCGTGTCTTGCGTTGCGCCGCGTTTTTACGATGCCGTGTCAAGTTAAAAAAATTTCCACTTTTACACGCAGTGCCGCTCATCAATGTCAGTTCCAAAACAGTGGACCAATCAGAAGACTCAGGAGGCGGGGCAAGCGTTGCCAGCTTTTGTTTACAGTAGCAAGTTTGCAACTGTTTTATTTGACGGTAACATGGCGGAGGAGGCATTCTGTGCTGCGTTTTTAAAAAAAAATCATTCCTGAGCGCCGCGTCATGCATTCTGTGTGAACGGCCCCTTATAGAAGATATTTTGAAGAATGTTGGTAGCCAAACAGTTGACGGTCCCCATTGACATCCATAGTATTTTTGAAGTCAATGGGTACCAGCTGTTTGGTTACCAACATTCTTCAAAATATATTCTTTTGTGTTCAGCAGAAGAAACTCATACACATTTGGAACAACTTGAGGGTGAGTAAATTTTTGCGTGAGCTATCCCTTTAACTCATAATGATATGAGGATGAGATAATTTTTGAGTGAACTGTTGCTTTAACTGCCACCACACACAACAGAATCAAAACCACTAAACTAAATCTGTTGAAATGCAAAAAACGTGGTGCTAACTAGTTCGGATACACACTGATGACATGGAGGACAACTACAAAACACCCTTATAGTCACTGCTGTGTTCCAGTGGAAGGAAAGCGCTTGAACGTCATGTGTTCTTCTGTTTGTGTTTCTGGTCAGTCTGTGATCCTATGGTGGCCTGGAGGCGCCAAACAGGGTTTATGTTAATCTTCAGAAGATGCGTTTGTGTTGTTTTGTGCCTGTAGTTACAGATAAACGTCGTCTCATGGTTTTTGTGTGTCGTTTGAAGATGCAAGACAGACGTGTGTCCCTGTGATTTTACAATTAAACATTCTGTACGATTCAAATGTAAGTCACTGTCTGAAATGTATCAATGTATCATAAATGTAGCATTGCATCAGTGTCTCAGCAATGGATGCTCTGCAGTGAATGGGTGCCGTCAGAATGAGAGCTGATAAAAACATCACAGCACTCCAGTCCATCAGTTAACATCTGGAGAAGACAAAAACTGAAACAAATCCAGCATTAAAATGTTTTTAACTCAAATACATAGAGTCCATAATCCATAATAACGCTTCCTCCAGTGAGTCAGTGTTCTGGTGTGAATCAGGAGAGAAATCTGCACAGATCAAGCACCATTTAAACAGCTCTAAACACATATGTGGCTGGATTTTGATGTGAGAGACAACTTTCACTGGAGGATGCGTTATTATGGATTATGGACTCAATGTATTTTAGTTAAAAACGTCTTAATGCTGGATTTGTTTCAGCTTTTGTCTTCTCCAGATGTTAACTGATGGACTCGAGTGCTGTGGATTACTTGTGGTGTTTTTATCAGCTCTCATTCTGATGGCACCCATTCACTGCAGAGCATCCATTGCTGAGACACTGATG
>NW_015506454.1:390006-392758 GCF_001515645.1 Sinocyclocheilus grahami | reverse complement strand
TTTTGAACTTTAAACCGCATAAACATTTCATTACACCAAATAATGTTCTTTTTAGCAGCATTATATGACCCCTTTAAACGCTATTTTTATTACATACTCACTGCCGGTGTTGTAGATTTCCTCTGGCTCTGTGAAAAACCACTTTCAAAGTCTTGAGGTGCTGAGTCGGTCTGCAGAGCATCTGTCGAGTCTGGCCTCATGTTCCTATATATACATACCATCTACTCCAAAAGCATTCCTTACATGTCACTATCTGCGGTCTTTTATTTTAAAATGTGAACAGGTGACAAGGAGCTTCACACACTCCTTTCCCTTACAGTCTGTCTGTAAGGGCATTCAGACTGATGCATTATGAGTATAATAGTAAAATAACTTGTTCACATGAAAGGCTATAATCCCATTGATTATACTTCATTTATATTCTGATTAATACAAATATTCAGTAACACTTTTATATAGGGACCAATTCTCACTATTAACTATGTGCTTACTACATGCCTATTATTAACATATTGGCTGTTTATTAGTACTTATAAAGCACATACTCTGCATGACCATATTCTACATCCCTAATCGTAACCAATAACTGAAGTTAACAACTACCTTACTAACAATTAATAAGCAGCAAATTAGGAGTTTGAGGCAAAAGTCATAGTTAATGGTTTGTTAATGGCGAGAATTGAACCTTAAAATAAAGTGTCCAAATATTACATATTTGCTGCAATAAATGTTTATTTCAGTAGGAAGACGCCAAAAAAGACGTTGAACCCGATGAAAACAATACAGAAATGAGCCTGTAAAATGTTGCTTAATCAAACTGTATACAGTGTGTTCTGATAGTTGTGTAAATATGAGAAATACTGTGAAATGCTCGCCTCACCGCAGGAGACTCGACGCTAACTGAATGAAGGGACGTCATCAACCGCCAACAGCAGATGATGAAAGACACGGCAAATACGGTTTATTAAGAAAAAACCTCTATAGGCTAATCAACATAATCACACAAAAGTAACAAAGATTACACGGATTTCCGCTGGTTGCGTAAAGCTGTGGTGAGATTGAGACAGTAGCTAATCAATTCAGTTTTTTCTGTAAAAACTAATGTTGTTTAAAGTTCATAGTTATTGTTTTGATTTCATGAAGCCTCATGGTGTGAATGGAACATCAAACTGACTAAAACAAACCCTTTGAGATGTACTGTATATATGATACTGGATATCAAGGGTGAAACTGTTAATAATGTAGACAGACAGCTCAAGGTCTGCAGTCTTTATTATAGGTTTCCATAAACAATACATATTATTCAGGCCACTATGGCTAGTCTATATTTCCTCATGTTAGCTTAATAGTAACACAAAGAGGTCTCAGTTCATGTCAGCACAAGATCACCACTTGTTTTCTCTTAATAGCAGCTCATCATATTTGAGCACACAGTTAAATACATGACCATATAAAAATAAAATAAAAATCTTCTACAATGACACAATCATCTAATGTGATATTAACATAATACAATACAGCCATATTTTTGACACCAAATTTCAAACTGATGTTTAATTTATTTTACTGAAAACGTTTTAATTATTACGGGCCTCTCACACAAGATTTTTCCTTCCATTGACTTTCATTCATGTGCATGTGAATGTGGGACTCGAATGAATTTCGCTGTGAAGAACACAAACTTTTGCAGTAAAGTGGATTTGATTATTTATTTTTACATTTTGGAATGAGTATTATTTGTTGTATATGTAAACATGCCTCAGAGTGTGACATCATATCACGACTGTTGCAGTGTCAGTAGAAATGTCTACTTTAACTAGTGTTAAATTTACCATTTTAATTAGCTTTATCTGTGTCCACCATGTTTCACTCAGCTAGTGGTCGACCGATATGGTTTCTTTGATAGCCGATGCCGATATCTTGGAAAGCAGGGTGGCCGATGGCCGATATAAATGTATTTAATTTAATTAATATTTAAGAAATTTGAAATCATTTGAAAATGGATTAAAAAATACATTTGTAAAATAAACATACTTATACTTCAGATGACAAAGTATTTTCCACAAATAAATAAATATTTAATACAAATATAATTAAAAAGGTAAACACTGTAACCAACAGAGCACTCAGTATTCTGGGAAGTTTGTGTGCATTGGGAATCATATTTTTTTCAAATAAAGCCAAGGTAACACTAATTTTACATACAGCACACAGTGAAAATTACATGAATATGGCAATGTGCAAATGCATAAAGCGCAGCATAATTTGAAATCATGAATTTAATGCTTAAAGCATTCAATCTGCACGGACCGAAAGTCACGCAGAGATCATGCAGGTCACATGCACACTTCACAAGATCTCACAACTGGATCCGACTAAGTTTGCAAGGTTTGTGAAATTAAATGTTCATTAGTCATTCAAAGATTTGTTTAAATTATATAAATGCGTATTTGGTGAATGCTGACAGCAAACGATAAAGTATTATAATGTTTGCCTTTCTATTACTAATAATATAAAATTACTTTTTTTTTTAACTATTACTTTTTTGTATACATTTTAATTCCTTTGTTTAACAGAACTTTTATCTGATTATTAGACAGGCTTCTGAAATCATGAATTTAATGATTAAAGCATTGATCTTCACAAGATCTCACAACTGGATTCGACTAAGTCTGCAAGATCTGTGAAATTTAATTTTCATTAGCCGTTCAAAGATTTGTTTAAATGATATAAATGCGTATTTGCTGAATGC
>NW_015506454.1:389532-389996 GCF_001515645.1 Sinocyclocheilus grahami | reverse complement strand
GAACTACAGCAGCCACAGAGTAAACGCCGCACGCAGATCAGCACAACACGCGCATCCTAATGAACGTCTCTGGAGGAACATCTTCAGCACTCGGTCTCTGAAGGTTTTAATTGAATTTCTGCTTCAGCTCGAGCTCTCTGGAGGATTCAGATCTAGAAGCGAACGATTTCGTTTACAGGGTTTCTGCGGGACTAGAGGAGGTCTTAATTCGCGGTGATTACAGGTCTTAAATCAGAATTCAGAAAGTCATGACATTGAATGTTGCCCCTGACAGCACGCGTACATCTCGGAGACATCTATTTTACATCTGCAAGACCTATTTTTTTAGAGCGTTTGCTCATCTGCTATACATCTATAGGACGTTTCCTATCAGACAGATGTTTAGAAGATGCCTTTATGATTTAGAAACAGACGTCTGACAGATGTTTGCACACAGCAGATGCTTTCCAGATCTTTAACAGACG
>NW_015506454.1:386143-388363 GCF_001515645.1 Sinocyclocheilus grahami | reverse complement strand
AAAAACTATCAATCAGACGACAGAAGCATGGAGTAGATTGTGTGCGACAGGTTTTACAGCAAAGTTTGATTATTTAGAGGCCTTCACATTATGAAACACTTCAATCTAATATTAAAAATCAACGATTTTACATATGCTTGATTGTTTATATCGTCACAAATGGAACTATATTATCATCCAGCTTAGCAACAATATAGCAATAATATGAAGATATTAAAATATTATAAACATCATGATTGTCCGTAGAGCTGCTTTGAAACACAGTGATTTAATTGTACATGTCGTGTCTTTCAGCTTTGATCTGACACAGAGAGGGCTAATGGTGTACTTCCTGTCCGCGGAGGGCGTAAAGCCCTCGTTCCACTCCGCTGTCCTCTTTAACCCCGCCATCAACGGTTCCTCCACGCCGACACCCGTCATCTGCCGTCTGGACGCTTCCTCGTCTGCTGCCTCACTGCAAAGCAACGTCTCGCTGACGTCATACGACCTGTCGCCGGCGGAGGTCACGCTCCTCGGCCTCGTGTTTGGGGTGTTCTGGGTCATATCGGTGCTGGGAAACTCGCTGGTGTGTCTGGTGATCCATCGGAGCCGCAGAACCCAGTCGACCACCAACTACTTTGTGGTGTCGATGGCGTGCGCGGATCTGCTGTTGAGCCTAGCCTGCGCGCCGCTAGTTCTCCTGCAGGTTTCCGCGGGTCACTGGCCTCTGACCGCGGCTGCGTGCAAAGCCGTGCGCTACCTGCAGCATCTGTGCCCCGGAGTCCAGGTCTACGTGCTTCTGTCCATCTGCGTGGACCGTTTTTACACCATTGTGTATCCGTTGAGCTTTAAAGTGTCGCGCGAGAAGGCCAAACGAATGATTCTGGCATCTTGGCTCTTCGACGCCGCGTTCGTATCGCCGTGTTTGTTCTTCTACGGATCGTCGGCGTCGCAAAACCACTGCGACTTCTTCCTGGTGGACAGCTGGGATACTGTTTTATTTGACGGTAACATGGCGGAGGAGGCATTCTGTGCTGCGTTTTTAAAAAAAAATCATTCCTGAGCGCCGCGTCATGCATTCTGTGTGAACGGCCCCTTATAGAAGATATTTTGAAGAATGTTGGTAACCAAACAGTTGATGGTCCCCATTGACATCCATAGTATTTTTTAAGTCAATGGGTACCAGCTGTTTGGTTACCAACATTCTTCAAAATATATTCATTTGTGTTCAGCAGAAGAAACTCATACACATTTGGAACAACTTGAGGGTGAGTAAATGATGACAAAATGTTCATTTTTGCGTGAGCTATCCCTTTAACTCATAATGATATGCGAATTAGATAATTTTTGAGTGAACTGTTGCTTTAACTGCCACCACACACAACAGAATCAAAACCACTAAACTAAATCTGTTGAAATGCAAAAAACGTGGTGCTAACTAGTTCGGATACACACTGATGACATGGAGGACAACTACAAAACACCCTTATAGTCACTGCTGTGATCCAGTGGAAGGAAAGCGCTTGAACGTCATGTGTTCTTCTGTTTGTGTTTCTGGTCAGTCTGTGATCCTATGGTGGCCTGGAGGCGCCAAACAGGGTTTATGTTAATCTTCAGAAGATGCGTTTGTGTTGTTTTGTGCCTGTAGTTACAGATAAACGTCGTCTCATGGTTTTTGTGTGTCGTTTGATGATGCAAGACAGACGTGTGTCCCTGTGATTTTACAATTTAACATTCTGTACGATTCAAATGCACGTCCGCAAACAGACGCAAATCGACAGGAATAACTCTCTAATGTCTGAATTGTCGTATTAATCTGAATGCAAACAGAAAAGCTTATTTGTGACCCTGGAGCACAAAACCAGTCATAAGGGTCCATTTTTCGAAATTGAGATGAGAAATAAATAAGCTCTCCATTGATGTGTGGTTTGTTAGGATCTGACAATATTTGGCTGAGATACAACTATTTGAAAATCTGGAATCTGAGGGTGCAAAAAAATCTAAATATTGAGAAAATCATCTTTAAAGTTGTCCAAATGAAGGTCTTAGCAATGCATATTACTAATCAAAAATTAAGTTTTAATATATTTACGGTAGGAGATTTACAAAATATCTTCATGGAACATGATCTTTACTTAATATCCTAATGATTTTTGGCATAAAAGAAAAATCTATAATTTTGACCCATACAATGTATTGTTGGCTATTGCTACAAATATACCCCAGCGATTTAAAGGGGTC
>NW_015506454.1:355940-385405 GCF_001515645.1 Sinocyclocheilus grahami | reverse complement strand
ATACTTTAGATGACAAAGTATTTTTCACAAATAAATAAATATTTGATAAAAATATAATTAAAAAGGAAGTCAGCACTGTAACCAACAAGGGCACTCAGTATTCTGGGAAGTTTGTGTGCATTGGGAATCATATTTTTTTCAAATAAAGCCAAGGTAACACTAATTTTACATACAGCACACAGTGAAAATTACATGAATATGGCAATGTGCAAATGCATAAAGCGCAGCATAATTTGAAATCATGAATTTAATGCTTAAAGCATTCAATCTGCACGGACCGAAAGTCACGCAGAGATCATGCAGGTCACATGCACACTTCACAAGATCTCACAACTGGATTCGACTAAGTCTGCAAGATCTGTGAAATTTAATTTTCATTAGCCGTTCAAAGATTTGTTTAAATGATATAAATGCGTATTTGCTGAATGCTGACGGCAAACGAGAAAGTATTATAATGTTTGCCTTTCTATTACTAATGGTATAAAAGCAATCGTTATAATACTCTTCATTTGATACAAGAACTATTCGAGCCGTTCATGCCAGACTGGGGAGACAGGTGTTGTAATAATCAGGGGTTAAACCAAAAAAAAAATGAGAGCCTGAACTTTTTTCCAGGGGCGGGGCAGCACATGCAGCATGCAATGACTGTGGCAACTTTAACATTTGAAAGGATACTATGGCAAAGTTATTGCTTTCTTTATTCAAACTGATTTTTTTTATGAATATATGGTTGACCTGAACAATGAAAGCTGTATCATACACTTGTAAAATGATGAGCTATATCACCACTGATCGACTCTAGGGGTGTGACAATACACTTAGCTCACGAGATACAGAGACAAAATACAGATACTTGGTTCACTAGAACGTGACAATATTTGAATACTATTTTAAAGAAATTTTCAATGACAAAATATTTGTCTTTTAATTACAGAAAGTAAAACAATGCAGTTGTATTTAGAAATATTTTAAAATAATCTAGGGCTGTAACTAATGATTATTTTGACTAATGAGTAATCTGATTTTTTTAGTAACAAGTGAAAACCAGGCTTTAGTATGACTATTTATATATAAACTAACGATGAGGCAATAATAATTGGCTCAAATAAAATATCAAAACCAAGAAATTACAAGATTGTATTAAAATACAACACTGTTAAAATACATAATGTAATATGCCTATGCATAATATGAACATAACCAATTTAAGTACATTATGTATTAAAACAAATACCTGCAGAGGGCGCCAACAGCCTGGTGATGTTTCACTTTACATCGTGATTAAACTATGTTTAAATCCATTTAATTTTAATATTTGGCCGCAAGCAGAAACTTTTATTTTGAAATTGCGATGTACAATACATGGCATATTTAGACACTGGCTGATGTATTCTCCTGTGTTGGCAAAGGTTTATAAATGATTTACGTTACAAATCTAGTGAGATAATGCACACTATTTTTCCAGATGAATGTTAAGCAATTCAAATTCACAGCATATGCGGAGGAAGAGTTTAGCCCCTTTCACACATACAGTCTGCAGCAGCAATATACAGTAAATACATCAATAAATGCACTGCTGTCGTCTCCTCTGAGGCTGGGACTCTAAACAGTGTTCTGTGCTCGTCTGTGCAGCCAAACACAGAACAGTTAGCATGCTTCGCTCAAACTTTCTCCATGACATTAGAGCTGCTACACCGTTGTCGCTTGTGAAAACACAATAACGGCGCCGTGGGTGTAAACTTACAGATTAAGGGGCGGTGATATTATAATGAGATCCCTTTGTCACGTCACCAAGAGAGCGAAATCAGACGCGCTGGTTTTCTCAGACGCTTGCAGAAAAAGGCTTCCCAAAACTAAGTTACTGGGTTAATCTTTTTCAGGTTTCCTTGGTTGATAGATGCACCGGGGACCTGATTATAGCACTTACAACCTGGAAAAGTCAGATTTTCATGATATGTCACCTTTAAGAGATCACGTGTGGACAGGACCTTTTCAAAAATCCCGGTAAATCGTCATATCGTTTTATGGAGATGACATGATTACTCTGAGCTGTTTACAAAGCTCTGCAGCTTTTTAATTAGTTATTCTATGTAAATATGCGTTAGATGGACATCTTTGACCATTGCGCCTCGCAGCTTTTTGTCACGCTTCTCCATTCGTCAGGGCTGCGACTATTATGCGTGTCTCGTGTTTAGAAGAGCAAAACATTCTGATTGGCTAGTAATGTTAGTTTGGTTGAGAGTGAAAGCTGTGCTCCTCTCATACCATTGGTAGGCGAACTCATGATCTCGAAAGTGATATCAATCAAGATTTTTTTTTTAAATGTAGGACTATTTTTTTCCGCAGCCAAACGCCCCACGCCGGAGATCCGGCACGGTGCCGGAGAATTTTAAGCCCTGAATAACGTAAAATATGTGAAAAATAATGTGTTTTTCGAACAACCTAGTATGAGAGCATGTTCTAGTACACCTCCAAAACAAAATCAAGACTTTGTAAAAGAGCATAATAGGACCCTTTTGTGCTCCAGGGTCACATTTCAAATGTCCCATTACTACGAAACGACAGATAAACACTGTGAATGAACATACAGGATCAACACTGTTCAGAAACACGCATCCAAACGCACTCGCTCCGGATCCGACTAAGACGTCTTGCTCTGGCTGTTTCCGCTGGAGCCATACTTGCCGTTCTTGGGGATCTTGTTGCTGGAGCTCTGCGGTGCTTTCTGCTCGTCTCCGGTCAGGAGGGCTTTGATTTCGGACGGGATCTTCCCCTGGTCCATGGCCAGACACCACTGCTTGTACTGCAGACACATGAACAGCATCAGCACGGCTGAGTAGATTAGGGTTGGGAATCGAAAATCGAATACCGATTCCAGAATCGGATACTTGTTGTCAAATTAAAATTTCGATTACGCTTATCGATTCCTATGCGCTTTTTTCTTCTTCTTCATCTGCCAGGACCTTGCTCGCTAATCTAAGTGCTCCAAAGTGTGGCTACATTTGCGATCAGAAGCCAAAGAAGCTCAGTATAATATCTGTGATAGCTAAACATGTTGCAAGAGAGGCGTCACCACCAACACGACAAAGCACTTTCATTTAATAGATCGTTAAAGATTGCGAATGCGAGTCTATTCTAATTTTTCTGAAAATAAAATGAAGGCATTAAACATGTATTTTAAATCAAATTAAAATTAAACCCTTTTATTTTTTGGCAAACAAACTGAGGTTCACTGTTGAAATTAATACATGGAAGAAAAATTGTGTGAATAGTCCTTTAAAACATTTTTTAATAGGCTAATAATTGTATAATTTTTTTCTACAATTAAGTGATTAATCTGGTTGTATTATTTATTTAATTGTTTTATTTAAATTTGATAGAAAATGTTATATTTAAAGATGTACAATATACTTTACAAAAGTAATACAAGAGTAATATATTTCTGTTAAACCGTACTTTTATTTTGACAGGTTGCCATGAAGCTACTGTGTGTATACAGTATGATGATGCTAGCTTTCTCAAATGAAACGGTAAAATTCTCACGAAGTGACTCTCGCAGCAGCTCTGGAGATTACGTTTTTGTGTTCATGCCGTCATACAGTGAGACACAGAGGCCGGAAATCACCGCGAGCGTCACGCGTGTTTCAGTATTTGTGTAGTAAACAAAACCACGTTTCCGCCATTCATACATACAGAGGCAAGCGGAACATGCAGGATTCATATTTAAACCGTCTTTTTGCATTTTAATATTCACAGACACTAGTTCATATCGCGATTCGAATTAAGTGGCAGTGACTACTTTTGATTTATTCATCCAAAATTGACGAATTCCATGGCATTCCGCGCTATAGAGTAAATTACGCTTTTGCAGAAACCATACGGCCCTAGAAATGTAACCACACTTCAGAACATTTCGGCTCGTCCTGTGTGTTGTTTGAACGAGTCTCTCTTTCTCTCTCTGTAGTGTATGCACCCAGATGCGTTCTCAGGTACCGAAATTTGGCACCGATTGATTTAACGTGAATCGGTACTCGCTAGTACCGACGCAATTCGGTCAGTACCCTTATCAATCTTGGCAGGTTTGCGGCCGCGTTTGCCGGGTTTCTTCACTTTTCCAGCAACCATCTACAGATCAGAAGAGACTTTACGGTCAAACGCTCATCCCAGATAGCACAGGTACGGCTGCAAGATGTCTGGAAACATGACAAACGTCTGACAGACGTCTCTAGGATGCCAGTTTTACATGCATTCTAGTGCTGGGCGGTATGACCAAAAATTTTTATATCACGGTATTTTTAAAGCTGTTCCCTCACCACAGTGCAGCAGTGAAAAGAGATCCCTTTCAAACAGTGCCGCGTTCCCAACGTTGTTTAAGCGACACACACCGGTATTGCAGTGTTTTAAAAATTCATATCATAACAAAAATAAACACCAGTATTCGGTATGAACCGGTATACCGCCCAGCATTCTAAATCATAAAGACGTCTATTTGACATCTGATGATAAGAAACGTCCTATAGACGTCTTGCAGATGTAAAATAGATGTCTCAGAGATGTACGTGTGCTGTCAGGGATGTGATGATCATGCAATTGATAAACAA
This sequence comes from Sinocyclocheilus grahami, assembly GCF_001515645.1. NCBI lineage: Eukaryota > Metazoa > Chordata > Actinopteri > Cypriniformes > Cyprinidae > Sinocyclocheilus > Sinocyclocheilus grahami. Next base: position 380,804 of record NW_015506454.1, on the reverse strand, counting down.
TCAAAAACAGAAGACAAAATTACAGGTTGGGTTAGAAATTATGCTTCATAAATAATGCATTTTACAATATTGACACTTGTGTATCGAGCTGAAAGACTCCGTAGAGCTGCTTTCTAAACTAAACATGAATTAGTTTCATAATTTATAAAAATTAAAACTAAATTCAAACAAAGCTGAGCGGAATTGATCTGAATAATGACATTATTGTCTTTTTTTTTTTAGAGCTGCTTCAATTTGTATTATTACTGATTCATTACCTGTTATTACCATAGTATTTTCCACGATTCAGTGATATTAACATGAATATCATGGCACATGTCCATTAATCATTGTATTACAATAGCTGCTTTAGATGCTGATGAACTGAAATCCCTTGAATGCAGCTAATCATGAGCAGCACTGTCTATAAGCCAAAGGGATGTGCATAAATGTCAATATGACGCACTTTACTGTCATCCATCGCGTGTTTTCCAATCGACGAGAGTCTGCAGTCGCGTGCTGATCCTCGATCATTCACCTGTAATCGATTAGAGAGTCCGACTGAGATGATTTTTGATCAATCTTCCAGTGGAGCTGCCTGTGTTTTTAGCCGAATGCTAACAGAGCTTTTCCGGTTCTGGCGCGGGTGACGCCCACCGCGCTGCATGCTGGGACCTGTAGTTTCCTGGCCAAAATTAGGCATTCTAGAAAGATCATCAGTGTACACACACACACTCATCACATATTTTTATATATGTGTACACAACACCAATATAATAACTCACTGAAAGCTGTGCGTTAGCTCAGTCTTTCATGTTGTGTCTAAACATAGCAACAAAATGTGCTTTTTTAGCTTGGACTGTGTACTATAATTTATATAATATAATATTCTGGTGTTAGCAGACAGATTACACTTTCACATGTGACCAACAATTCCACAACAAATATAAAATATCATAATGAAATATTATCAAAATATTCAACTGACGGAGGTGACGAAAACCTGAATTTGTAATAATTTTAACTATCAAATACATTGACTCAGTCAATTACTGTATTAAAACAAACACAACAAACAGTGAGTATGCTATTGTTTATAAAGCTTTTATGCAAGAGTCAAGTATTGTGATATATCACTGGAACACAAGATCTGACGGTGGTGACATCTGACGGTGTTGACAAATTTGGCGTTTCTTTCACAAAACCAATGGAGTTCACGTAGAAGCCATTTAATTTGTTTCTGTTGATGCTATGCTAATGGTACCTGCTTCAGGAGAATACAATGATCTAAATATTTCAAATTATTTCCTCAGAAACTGGAAGATGGTGTTGACATATCATGGCTGTGACAGAGGAAATATTAACATTAGGATTTAAAATATTCTAAAACTAAACCTTAGCAGAGCCTGTCTGACGCTGATGTGCTCTGCAGAGGGGGCCCTTCAGCTGCTCCTGATATTCCCTGAGTTTATTACATTTTATTGAATGTCTGATAGGAGATATTATTAAGTGTTGCTTTTGATAAAAACAAGCTCTTTTTCATCATTAAAAATTTTTTTTTTATCCATTTTATTGCATATGAATGCTTGAAGCCTTCTCTGTGGACACGCTGTTTTAGATGCAGTGAGAGGACATTAATTAAAGTTAAGAGAATACTATAGTGTTACCATTCTGTTCTCACTTAGATAACGTTACTGTAATATGGCTATCAGTCAAATGGGTGCTAAATATATTATAGTTAACTAAAACTAAAAGCGTAAAAATACTTTTTTTTGTTAATTGAAGTAAAATAAAATATTAAAAAACTTAAACTTATTTTATTTCAACTAGTTGCCATGGCAACATTCCTCGTTTCCGTAAAATAACTGAAACAAAAACTATATATATATATTTTTAAAAACAACAAAAATAAATAAAAATGACCGAAACGCACAGCAAATTTACTAGAACTTAACATGAAATCAGAAAGTATCAAAATACAATCAAAATACTAACATCTCAATGATACTAAAAATAACACTCAAAATAAACACGGTATTGTACGCAGCTGGTCATCTTTATCTGTGGCTTTACTGTAAAATGAGACGGACTGAAACTTTCATGGTGAGTTTAAGGCATGTGTTAAATGAGGAATTGATCGCGGAGGGCCGCAGTGTGTGTGTGGAGACACCATGTTCTTCTTAGTTTCGTTTACTTAGTAAACTTGGTAAAAATGAGTTTAAAGTTCTGGAAATTCCATTTTTGTTTCATATTTACTTTGCTGTCATGAAATACTATGACTGACATCTGTACAAACACAGAAAACACACTCGTGTCCTGTTGAAATGTCCATGTGTAACTTTACAGTAAAATACCATGATACTGAATGATTACTGTACCACACTGTACTTAAGAGAATACTATAGTGTTACCATTCTGTTCTCACTTAGATAACGTTACTGTAATATGGCTATCAGTCAAATGGGTGCTAAATCAATAATCTGTATAAATCAGGGGTGTTATAGTTAACTAAAACTAAAAGCGTAAAAATACTTTTTTTTTGTTACTTTAAATAAGATCAAGTAAAATCAAATAGTACAAAACTTAAACTTATTTTATTTCAGTTGCCATGGCAACGTTCCTCGTTTCCGTAAAATAACTGAAACAAAAACTGTATATTTAAAAACAACAAAAATAAATAAAAATGACCGAAACGCACAGCAAATTTGCTAGAACTTAACATGAAATCAGAAAGTATCAAAATACAATCAAAATACTAACATCTCAATGATACTAAAAATAACACTCAAAATAAACACGGTATTACAATCTGCCTGGAAAACAAGGTAATACCGTGGTACTAAAAAATTATGTTAATTTTGTTGTTTTTTGTCATTACATTGGTTAGAATATAAGAAAGAAATGGAGATTTTTTTTTTTTGAAAATAGATATTTCATTCATATTTTATTCTAGGACTAAGTTATTAAAAATAATAATAATTAGGCATGAAAAGTCATGTATAGACAAAAACAAGTTTTTAGGTTTCAGGCTATTTTTAGCCAAACTTTGTATAAAGATGATTCTCAACTATGTTATGAAAGATATAACAGAATGATTTGATATACCACTCTACTTTATGGAATATGTGCGTAAAATATTCATAAATTGGAATTCGCATTCTATACAATGTATCTAAAGATTGCATCTAATTTGCATGTTAATGTGTTCTCGTGAATGTGTTCATAATGAAAAAAGAAGTATAATAACGGGAGCATTAACTTTTTCATAAGAATATCTGGAATATTGATCTGTAATTTCTTCTTGTTCCCCAAAATGCCTGATTAACATGCCGTTTGTCCTGGTGTCCAGACATTTATGAAAATGATGCCCTTGAGACTCCATAACATGTTTATTTATGACAAACAATTAGAAAATTAGCCAGATTTAAATGATGATTACAAAACCTTATCATATTTCCCTTAGAGTGCTCATTCTGTCAATATTAGCTATATTTAAAGACCAAGGAGAAAGTGTGTTTATGATCAAACCTCCAAACATCTGATATCTCTAAAAAGCCCTGAATGTGCTCATGTTTTCTACAGAGGACAGAAGTCTATGCCTGGGTCCCTTAAAGACAGCATTTCGGCTCTTCAGATGTTTGTTCACTACAAAACAAAAAGAGTACAAATAAAGCCAAAGATGGGTTAATCTGCCGAAAAGAGGAACTCGAATCGAGAATTTCCCCTCGTAAAGCTGAATGCACTCACGTCAACGTTTCATTTCCACAAATGTCTTACTTGAAGAAGAAAGAAGAAGCTGATCAGGATCATGCCTCAAAGCAGCTAGTTGTGTCGGTCAGTCCAGCGGTCCCTTAGAGACCAAAGGCCGGCTGCATAAACGGCTTAGACTAGTCTTAAAAAGTTAGTCATCTCATTTTTTTTTTCTTCAAGACTGGTCATTTAGGTAGATTTGAATTAGAAAATTAAGGCTGATTAGCACTTGGCTGGTCAAACTAGTAAAGGCTTGTTTATGCAACCGGCTACAACTATGATCTTTAGTTCCCTGTTGACAACAACAATCAATCTGATCAACGCGACTGATAATTAATGACTATTTATTGAAAACAGGGGTTCCACAGGTCTTTAAAAAGTCTTAAGTTCACACTGCAGGCAAATGTGGCCCAAATCCGATTTTTGTTAGCTCACATGTGACTCGGATCTGGTTTTCTCATGAGAGTGTGAACAGCACAAACCGCATGGGATCTGATCTTTTCAATTCCGATTTGTGCCACTGTATATGTGGTACTAAATCCAATACAGGTCCTGATGTTTCACCATGCGACCGCAGTCTGAACGGCCATGTGACTTTTACGTCACTCTAGATCAACACTCGTCACGATTCTGCGCTCATAGGAGTCGCTTCAAAGATTTTACGTACCCAAAGTTATCGAGACAGTTGCGAAAGGTAGTCAGTGGAAGTGCAGTGACGTGTCAGAACTCACAAGTATTACAGTGAAAACTCTATATACAAGCAAAACATGAGGACTCGTGTCATAAAAGTTTCAAAACTCGCAAAGTCTTTATTTTTCATATTGCGTGCATGTAATTTCGCTGGCTTCTGCAGCAGATCACACTATAAATAAATGCATAATCACTAACTTTATATCCTCCGTGTTTACTTCTGTAGGACAGCGCGCTGCGTAAGTGTTGCCAAGTCTACAGTTTTCCCGCAGAATTGGGCTACTTTTTCATTGTTGCCGTGGGTTGTTTTTCAACTCCGTGGGTTAAAGCGACCACAATAACGCGATATATGTAATATAACGCGATATTATATATAAATAATTGGGTGGAGTTTTTTGTGAAAACCTGGCAACCCTGTTGGTATTGTTTGTTTTTGCGCATGCGTGTCAGTTCAGAACCATGATCTGTTCACACTGTAAATCTGATATTGGCTACATTTAAAACAACAATGTGAACAGCTATACAAAAAAATCGGATCTGAGCACAATTGAGCGCTAAGGCTCACAGTGTTAACATAGCCATTTGGTTTTGTTCTTAAATAGTTTAACAAAAGTCTTAATTCTTCGCAATCAGTGAATGCCGAAGGATCGTTATGGTACATTTGTTGCAGATGGTTGTAAGATGCATATTTAGAAAGCCAGCTACTACTATAAACTACTATGAAAGCTTATGCTTATTATTATTTTCTAACTGATCGGACTTACGATTTTCATGAAACAGACGATCAAAACTACGAAAAGCCCCATAGATGTTCATTGAGGGGGTCAAAACTTTTGTACAGTAAGACTTGTAGAGTGTTTAAGCTGTCTATCACTAGCAAAGCTTAATGGCTACATGCTAATTCATGCTAGCAATGTGCTAATCATGCTAGCGACATTCTAAACCGTGATAGCAATGTGCAATATTGCATGTTAAAACATGCTAGCAACACATTAGCAAAATGTTAGACATGCTAACAACATGTCAATCACATTAGAAACATGCTACCAACACGGTAATCATGCTAGAAACATGCTAGCAACACACTTATAATGCTAGCAACACTTTACTCATGTTAGAAACATGCTATCAACATGCTAACAACACAGTAATCATGCTAGAAACAGGCTAACAACATGTCAATCACATTAGAAACATGCTACCAACACGGTAATCATGCTAGAAACATGCTAGCAACACACTTATAATGCTAGCAACACTTTACTCATGTTAGAAAAATGCTATCAACATGCTAACAACACAGTAATCATGATAGAAACAGGCTAACAACATGTTAATCATTCTAAACCGTGCTCACAACAGGGTAATCATGCTAACAACATGCTAATCATGCTGGAAACATGTTAGCAGCATGCTAACATCATGCTAATCATGGTAGCAACATGCTAGTAATGTTAAAACATGCTAGCAACATGCCAACAACATGCTAAATCATGCTAACATTGTGCTAGCAACATCTATCTATCTATCTATCTAACTTTCAAGCTTTTACAACTGCTTCAAACTTTGAGGCTAGGCTTTCTCAGGCCAACCTCAACGTTTGTTCACAAACTTTACTCCGCTAGTTTAGTTTATTTCTATCATCTGTTTGAATGAGCAGCTGGAAGTAGTAAAGCATAGACATTTCAAAATATTTTATGATTAAAAGTCCCTCATTATGCATAAAATCTTTTTTCTCCCTCTGGCTATTATTGGTATATTGATTACACAACATACAGTATCTTAAGTAATCTTAAATTTGATTTTAGAACAGCTGTGTTTGACGTCATTTTAGAGGTTTCAGCGTGACTTTGGGCTGATATTCACCTCAGAGACTGGAAATCTCAGTTTGTGTGTTTCGTTTACAGCGTCTCGGGCCTTTAAAGCGTCTGTGGCCTGATTTCAGCCTCGTTTGAGGCCGTTCGATGGGTCAAAGTCCTCCATGGCTTTTATCTCAGGTTGAGCTATTAACCTTCAGTCAAAAAAACACAGAGCAAACAGTTTTAATTCGCAAACACGCAGGGAAGGTCAGAGAAAATGTAAACCATGATGCGACTTGAAGAAACTGTGATGCCAATGCGTTCGCCAACAATCAGAGCTCAAGCTGAGAAAAACACTAAAATGCCCATTAATAAACGTTCAGTGTTTGTGTGCAGCTCATCAGTGTCCTAAAATGATCCTAAAACGGGAAGATCAGCCATTAGCAGATCCAGAAATAAGCGTTGTGAGAAACGGCTCCATGACGTCTGAAATCAGATCTGTGTTTTATATGTGGAAATGCTCGTCGCTCCAGTTTCATGTTATTAGAGGGAAACACAAGATGCAGAATCTCTGGTTTAATCTGCAGAAAGACGATCAAGATTTCTTGATCTTCTCACGTCAGCATGGCTTCAGTCTCGCTCACATCTGGACTTTGCTTTCACTCTTTCAGCCGTGATCCTGATGTCACGATTGACTCCGTTTACATTTTAAAAGTAATGCATTACGATATTGCGTTACTCTGCAAAAAAGTAACTAATTGCGTTAGTTACTTTTTATGGAACGCAATGTGTTGTGATACTTTTTGTCACCGGGGCTGGGCTTGTTTATTTGTTTTTAATGAGGAAAAACCCAAAAGTTATATTTTTGACAACTGCAAGCACACCAAAAGTGAAAATAATAAGCCTCAGGCGGAAGGAAGTGCCTCTGCATCTCCCATTTCTCGAACTGGAGAGCTGTTGTAATGTAAAACATTATTTGAACAAGTAACTCAGATATTTCATTGCTGTTGTTGTTGTTGTTGTTGGGATTTTCCCGTCATACAGGACTGACTGGCAGGTTTTTACGGCACACAGGGGAATTTCACTGGTTTCTGTGCAGTCCTGTACACATTAAAGAGATGACATAATTAAAGCAGACCTTTCTTGTTTTTAGCTCTCGCACACCAACAGACACGTGAACTCAAAGCTGCTGTCACCAAAATATACACTATGAAATGGCACATTCTGTTTGAATGAGCCGTTTTCGTGGTGAAATCACTGTAACGCACAAACTCTCACATATGCATATTACTCTTGGATTTGTTCAATGCCCAATTTAGACGTGAAACACTGCAAAAAAAAATTTGAGAGTTTGCGTGTGTTAATAGATGCAGTGTGACGTGAGCAGTGTTGGGGGTAACGCATTACAAGTAACATGAATTACGTAATCAGATCAGTTACTAGTAAAGTAATGCATTACTTTTAATTTTATAGGAGTTACTTCTTCAAATAAGTACTTTGTTTTCCCATTTGTGAACCTGGAGCACAAAACCAGTCATACGGGTACATTTTTCGAAATTGAGATGTATATATCATCTGAAAGCTGAATAAATAAGCTTTCCATTGATGTATGGTTTGTTAGGATAGTAGATATAACTATTTGAAAATCTGGAATCTGAGCGTGCAAAAAAATCTGAATATTGAGAAAATCATCTTTAAAGTTGTTCAAATGAAGTTCTTAGCAATGCATATTACTAATCAAACATTAAGTTTTGATATATTTACGGTAGGAAATTTACAAAATATCTTCATGGAACATGATCTTTTACGATATTGCGTTACTCTGCAAAAAAGTAACTAATTGCGTTAGTTACTTTTTATGGAACGCAATGTGTTGTGATACTTTTTGTCACCGGGGCTGGGCTTGTTTATTTGTTTTTAATGAGGAAAAACCCAAAAGTTATATTTTTGACAACTGCAAGCACACCAAAAGTGAAAATAATAAGCCTCAGGCGGAAGGAAGTGCCTCTGCATCTCCCATTTCTCGAACTGGAGAGCTGTTGTAATGTAAAACATTATTTGAACAAGTAACTCAGATATTTCATTGCTGTTGTTGTTGTTGTTGTTGGGATTTTCCCGTCATACAGGACTGACTGGCAGGGTTTTACGGCACACAGGGGAATTTCACTGGGTTCTATGCAGTCCTGGACACATTAAAGAGATGACATAATTAAAGCAGACCTTTCTTGTTTTTAGCTCTCGCACACCAACAGACACGTGAACTCAAAGCTGCTGTCACCAAAATATACACTATGAAATGGCACATTCTGTTTGAATGAGCCGTTTTCGTGGTGAAATCACTGTAACGCACAAACTCTCACATATGCATATTACTCTTGGATTTGTTCAATGCCCAATTTAGACGTGAAACACTGCAAAAAAAAATTTGAGAGTTTGCGTGTGTTAATAGATGCAGTGTGACGTGAGCAGTGTTGGGGGTAACGCATTACAAGTAACATGAATTACGTAATCAGATCAGTTACTAGTAAAGTAATGCATTACTTTTAATTTTATAGGAGTTACTTCTTCAAATAAGTACTTTGTTTTCCCATTTGTGAACCTGGAGCACAAAACCAGTCATACGGGTACATTTTTCGAAATTGAGATGTATATATCATCTGAAAGCTGAATAAATAAGCTTTCCATTGATGTATGGTTTGTTAGGATAGTAGATATAACTATTTGAAAATCTGGAATCTGAGCGTGCAAAAAAATCTGAATATTGAGAAAATCATCTTTAAAGTTGTTCAAATGAAGTTCTTAGCAATGCATATTACTAATCAAACATTAAGTTTTGATATATTTACGGTAGGAAATTTACAAAATATCTTCATGGAACATGATCTTTACTTAATATCCTAATGATTTTTGGCATAAACAAAAAATCTATAATTTTAACCCATACAATGTATTGTTGGCTATTGCTACAAATATCCCCCAGCGACTTAACACTGCTTTTGTGCTCCAGGCTCACATATATTGACTGACAGCTCTCCTGTCCCCGTGTTGAGAGAAATCAGGAGTGAGTGCAGAGGCACGTCCTTCAGCCTGAGGATTATTAATTTCACTTTTGGTGTGAAAGAGCCCTTACAGTTGCCAAAAATACAACTTTAGTTGTTTTTTTTGTTAGTAAAAACAAATAAGCAAGCCCAGCTCAGGTGACAAAAAGTAACGCCAAAGTGACGTAACGCATAACGTTCCATAAAAAGTAACTAAGTAGTGCAATTAGTTACTTTTTATGGAGTAACGCAATATTGTAATGCACTACTTTTAAAAGTAACTTTCCCCAACACTGGAGGTAAGGGTTCACGGTAGGGTTGCACAATTAATCGAATTTCTAATCGCGATTACAATTATGGATGCCACAATTAGGTAATCGTTCAAAGCGGCAATTAATCGTCCACTTATGTTATTCTGCACGCTTAAGATGCATTTTTTTTCTTTCTACATGTTATCTTAAGGGTTTTTCCCATTATTTCCCTCATTATGCATAAAATCTTTTTTCTCCCTCTGGCTATTATTGGTATATTGATTACACAACATACAGTATCTTAAGTAATCTTAAATTTGATTTTAGAACAGCTGTGTTTGACGTCATTTTAGAGGTTTCAGCGTGACTTTGGGCTGATATTCACCTCAGAGACTGGAAATCTCAGTTTGTGTGTTTCGTTTACAGCGTCTCGGGCCTTTAAAGCGTCTGTGGCCTGATTTCAGCCTCGTTTGAGGCCGTTCGATGGGTCAAAGTCCTCCATGGCTTTTATCTCAGGTTGAGCTATTAACCTTCAGTCAAAAAAACACAGAGCAAACAGTTTTAATTCGCAAACACGCAGGGAAGGTCAGAGAAAATGTAAACCATGATGCGACTTGAAGAAACTGTGATGCCAATGCGTTCGCCAACAATCAGAGCTCAAGCTGAGAAAAACACTAAAATGCCCATTAATAAACGTTCAGTGTTTGTGTGCAGCTCATCAGTGTCCTAAAATGATCCTAAAACGGGAAGATCAGCCATTAGCAGATCCAGAAATAAGCGTTGTGAGAAACGGCTCCATGACGTCTGAAATCAGATCTGTGTTTTATATGTGGAAATGCTCGTCGCTCCAGTTTCATGTTATTAGAGGGAAACACAAGATGCAGAATCTCTGGTTTAATCTGCAGAAAGACGATCAAGATTTCTTGATCTTCTCACGTCAGCATGGCTTCAGTCTCGCTCACATCTGGACTTTGCTTTCACTCTTTCAGCCGTGATCCTGATGTCACGATTGACTCCGTTTACATTTTAAAAGTAATGCATTACGATATTGCGTTACTCTGCAAAAAAGTAACTAATTGCGTTAGTTACTTTTTATGGAACGCAATGTGTTGTGATACTTTTTGTCACCGGGGCTGGGCTTGTTTATTTGTTTTTAATGAGGAAAAACCCAAAAGTTATATTTTTGACAACTGCAAGCACACCAAAAGTGAAAATAATAAGCCTCAGGCGGAAGGAAGTGCCTCTGCATCTCCCATTTCTCGAACTGGAGAGCTGTTGTAATGTAAAACATTATTTGAACAAGTAACTCAGATATTTCATTGCTGTTGTTGTTGTTGTTGTTGGGATTTTCCCGTCATACAGGACTGACTGGCAGGGTTTTACGGCACACAGGGGAATTTCACTGGGTTCTATGCAGTCCTGGACACATTAAAGAGATGACATAATTAAAGCAGACCTTTCTTGTTTTTAGCTCTCGCACACCAACAGACACGTGAACTCAAAGCTGCTGTCACCAAAATATACACTATGAAATGGCACATTCTGTTTGAATGAGCCGTTTTCGTGGTGAAATCACTGTAACGCACAAACTCTCACATATGCATATTACTCTTGGATTTGTTCAATGCCCAATTTAGACGTGAAACACTGCAAAAAAAAATTTGAGAGTTTGCGTGTGTTAATAGATGCAGTGTGACGTGAGCAGTGTTGGGGGTAACGCATTACAAGTAACATGAATTACGTAATCAGATCAGTTACTAGTAAAGTAATGCATTACTTTTAATTTTATAGGAGTTACTTCTTCAAATAAGTACTTTGTTTTCCCATTTGTGAACCTGGAGCACAAAACCAGTCATACGGGTACATTTTTCGAAATTGAGATGTATATATCATCTGAAAGCTGAATAAATAAGCTTTCCATTGATGTATGGTTTGTTAGGATAGTAGATATAACTATTTGAAAATCTGGAATCTGAGCGTGCAAAAAAATCTGAATATTGAGAAAATCATCTTTAAAGTTGTTCAAATGAAGTTCTTAGCAATGCATATTACTAATCAAACATTAAGTTTTGATATATTTACGGTAGGAAATTTACAAAATATCTTCATGGAACATGATCTTTACTTAATATCCTAATGATTTTTGGCATAAACAAAAAATCTATAATTTTAACCCATACAATGTATTGTTGGCTATTGCTACAAATATCCCCCAGCGACTTAACACTGCTTTTGTGCTCCAGGCTCACATATATTGACTGACAGCTCTCCTGTCCCCGTGTTGAGAGAAATCAGGAGTGAGTGCAGAGGCACGTCCTTCAGCCTGAGGATTATTAATTTCACTTTTGGTGTGAAAGAGCCCTTACAGTTGCCAAAAATACAACTTTAGTTGTTTTTTTTGTTAGTAAAAACAAATAAGCAAGCCCAGCTCAGGTGACAAAAAGTAACGCCAAAGTGACGTAACGCATAACGTTCCATAAAAAGTAACTAAGTAGTGCAATTAGTTACTTTTTATGGAGTAACGCAATATTGTAATGCACTACTTTTAAAAGTAACTTTCCCCAACACTGGAGGTAAGGGTTCACGGTAGGGTTGCACAATTAATCGAATTTCTAATCGCGATTACAATTATGGATGCCACAATTAGGTAATCGTTCAAAGCGGCAATTAATCGTCCACTTATGTTATTCTGCACGCTTAAGATGCATTTTTTTTCTTTCTACATGTTATCTTAAGGGTTTTTCCCATTATTTTAATTTTAGTTTTAGTATAACATTATAATACCATTCATATTTTTACTTTTTTATAATTTAAAGAAGAAACCAATCTGATGTATAGTTGACATTTGAGGCTTAATACTATAGAAAAGCACTAAAAGTTTTTCAATTAGTGTTTTCAGCTTGTTTATTTTCATATAAAAATACGGCATGCAGTTGCATCAAACAATGGTATAAACATCATTCTATGTAAATTGTGATAACTAATTAATAATCAAGGGAAGTGGCATAATCGTGCAGCCTTACGTAGGGTTGTGACGGTGAGGAAATTTTCCCATCGGTTAATCGACGTGTGACAACACCGGTATCACCGTTGGGGTGGGGGGGGGATAGTTCGTTTAAGTTTCCCTCTTTTCTTCGCTTTCAAATGGCTTGTAAAAGTGCCGTGCACATTTTACTTTCACTTTCAAATTAGCAGCAATTGGGCATTGATTCAATTCAAGCAACAACAACGTCAAACTCATAGAACTTTTATTAAAGGTCCCATATTTGACACCTTTCTGGAGTTTTATTTTAGGTTTTGATGTCCTTAAGAATATATATTTGCGGTATAAGTACCAAAAACCATCTCAATATATTTTTACAGCTCCTCTCTCAGGAGCTCTGCTGAGTACAGGTCGATTTTGGTCTGTCTAATTAATATTCATGAGCCCCTCTTCTGATTGGCCTGTTGTGTTCTGAGTGACGCACGGCCAGGCCAACCACAGGTAACTAGGGTCAGACGTCACAGCGCTAGCTGGAGGCGGCCCATTCAAACCAGCTACATAAGGAGCTTAAAATATCATCTTGTTGTGATGTTGGGTGCCAGAATCCACGTAATACAGCCTCAAATTAGAAATGTGATCACATATCTGCTGCCACTGCCAGACAAAAAACCGACGACAGCTGTGGTTAAACGCGATAAAACGAGCAGACTGGACAGAAACGATCATCAAAAATGCTGGCGTTTGCAGCGCACACTTCTTATCAGAAAAGGTTCAATAAAGTATTGCCTTTTGTTGTTATGTGCAGATTTCTTGCCATATGTCTATGTTTCTTGCATCTCACGATTATGTCGTGTATGAAATAATGTCTGTGCATGTGTGTAAAACAACACACTGACGATTTATATAGAATCATTTGTAATTGTATATACATTGTTGTGATTAATTGTGGCTGGAACAATAATGTAGCTGTAAAAATAGTTGCCTGCTGAAATTGAAATGTATAAACATCTTCATCATGACTAGATAGACACGGTGAGCTTGTCTTTACTACACACGCTAGATGTGATCATCTCATAGTAACAATCCTGTCAGATCGTCCATCCTTTGAGTGAGAGTGTAACGTTACAGGGCAGCCGATCTGGTTTCGTGGTTAAAGCTAACCTTTTCAACATGTTTCCGTGTTGTTGTTGCTCAGCAATGGCATGGACGTGATGTTGTCTGGGGGTGTGGCTAAAGGAGAGTGGGACGGTGGGCGGTGCTCGGGGGGCGACTGAAGGCGGTGACTGTGTAGTTCTGACCTCAACTTTTACATAAGTCACAACGGTTCGTGAAAAATCACAGCTACTTTAAGCAGTCTGTGTGCATTTTACTGTGGACTGACTGTTTTGAAACTTATATGGTAGTTACATAGCCGCTAGACCTCAGTTATCATGAAAAAAGCCAGGAAATTTCAGTTTTGACAATATAAGACATTTAACAAACGAATAAAAATACACCATATATGCCTAATAAAATAACAAATTACTTAGGCTACACAAAGATTAAATAGGTATATAAAACTGAAAATCAGCAAACACTGTGGAACCAAATAAATAAGAAACGAATGTTTAAAAAAACTTCCAGTCAATAGGCTTTTCAAAATCCGTGGTGCACTGTCGTTCGCTCACGGTTCGGCACGCTGCATTGAGCGTTTAGTTTTTAAAAGTGTCTGTCCTCACTGAACTAGGCTAAATGATTTTTGTTACTATAAAAAAATCTAAACGACGGTGGGGGGGCGGTGCCGCGGTAGGCAAATGACATAACCAGTGTTGCGGCTTAACACCGGTATAACCGAAAACACCGTCTATCGCAGCAAGCCTAAGCCCAAGCCCTAGTTCACGGTGTGTTTTTGTGTCTCCGCAGGAGATCTTCATGATGGAGTGCAGCGGTACAGAGGTGCATGAGGTCACGCCGCTGCCGCCTGTCTGTGGAGCCCCTGTGATGGTGTGAAAGAAACTCCCATCAGCCACTGTGCCCCAAACACACACACACTCACACACACACACATACACACACACACATACACAGGCTGCGTGTAAGTGCGTTTTTCCTCCAGAGTTTCCTCTTGCTTTTTCTCATACGCTTTTGGGCCGCCTGCCGAACGCAACCAGAGTGACATCATCAGCTGCTACAATGGGGCCGTTGATCTCCTGAGGGCCCGCCGGCAGCAGCACTGAGACACCGAGACTGTTAGCGCAGAGACGGACTGAGGGATTGTGGGTATGTGTGAGTGTGCGGCGCGGCCCGTCGGGCCCGAGGGTCTGGTGGCTCTGCTGGAGGGCGGCCTGGACCGCGTGCTGCTGATCGACTGCCGGCCGTTCGTGGAGTATAACGCGTGTCACATTCTGGAGGCCGTGAACGTCAACTGCTCCAAACTGATGAAGAGGAGATTACAGCAGGACAAGATCCAGATCAGTGAACTCCTGCAGCACTCGGCCAAGAGGAAGGTGCGTGAAACTACAGGAGTAATGCAGGCGTGTCATCTGACTCACACCCAAGCAGATGTTTAGCAGGATGTTCACGCTGCTCTTTTACAGTCACACTGGATGCTGTTTGATGCTCAAAATAAAACAAAACAGTGTTTTGGATCTGATTCGCTCATTGCATGTAAAAGAGCAGAGTGATTATCCTGCTAAACATTCGATTTAGTGTGAATCCGATGTAAAAATCTAAAACAAAAGATTGCATATTTGATGCTTTTATGGCTCATATAGTCTGATATAGTGAAAATATGGAGAAAAAACCTCCTGCAGCACTCGGCCAAGAGGAAGGTGCGTGAAACTACAGGAGTAATGCAGGCGTGTCATCTGACTCACACCCAAGCAGATGTTTAGCAGGATGTTCACGCTGCTCTTTTACAGTCACACTGGATGCTGTTTGATGCTCAAAATAAAACAAAACAGTGTTTTGGATCTGATTCGCTCATTGCATGTAAAAGAGCAGAGTGATTATCCTGCTAAACATTCGATTTAGTGTGAATCCGATGTAAAAATCTAAAACAAAAGATTGCATATTTGATGCTTTTATGGCTCATATAGTCTGATATAGTGAAAATATTAATATACTTAAATTTATTCAGAGGCTCAAACTGAGCAAAAATATGCAATTTGCTGCAAATGCTGATATTTATATGATGAGTTTGTAATGTAAATCAATGAGATCTTTATAGCAGATACTGACATAAAATTATATGAATATATAAGTCGTCACTCTATATCTCCAATAATGTGTCTTAGAAAGATGAGATTTAAATGATCCAAACATATAATTAGATTTAACTTTATTGACATTGTGCAGAGTAAAAGTACAGAGCCAATGAAATGCAGTAAGCATCTAACCAGAAGTGCAAATAACAATATGCATATAAATAAATATAAATATATACATGTATGTATATACAATAAGAATTTTTTTATGGAGTGCAAAGTTTAAGGTACAGAAGCAAAGACTGGCTCGATGCAAGTGGTTGTAAATACAAGGTGCAAATGACACCGTAGATGCAACGCAATCCATGCAGTGCTGATTGAGAGATGAACAAATGAAACAAACAAGCCATCGTCTCTCATGAGGGCCATTGAGACGCCTTAGCAACAGGTTGCCGAGTGACCTCATCCCATAGATATCTGTGCGAGTGCTCAGTCTCTGTCAAAAGTAGCGCATTACTTTTAAATTTATATTGAAATATCTGGAAGTTACTTTGTTTTCCCATTTATTGGCTGACAGCTCTCCTGTTCGGTGCTGAGAGAAATCAGGAGTGAGAGCAGAGGCACTTCTTTTCATTTTTGGTGTGAAAGAGCCAAAAATACAACTTTTTTTTTATATTAAAAAACTAAAAAACAAGCCCAGCCCATGTGACAAAAAGTGACATAATGCATCACGTTCCATAAAAAGTTATTAAGTACAGCAATTAGTTACTTTTAATGGAGTAACACAATATTGTAATGCATTACTTTAAAAAGTAACTTTCCCCAACATTGCAAGCTACTAACTAAAGTAGAAAACTACACTGACACAACTGGACAAACATGATTATAAATATAGAACGTCATTTTAACAACCAGAACACTGGAGTGACAGTATTACGGTATTAAGAGATACGGTATTACTCTAAATACAACAAAAAAACAGGGAATAAGGAGCAGATATTAACTCACTATTTCATTATGTTTGTGTGTGTGTGTGTTTTTCAGCTGGAGCTCCAGGGTCAAGAGGTCGTGGTGTATGACCAGAGCTCGTCTGACCCCGCCTCCCTCTCATCAGAGGCCTTCCTCAGCGTCCTATTGGCCAAGCTGGAGAAGAGTTTCCCATCAGTCCACCTGCTCTCAGGTTCACATCACACACCTGCACCACGACAACCAGCACTAATGCTCACACTGATAGCGGTGTCCGATTTGTGAACGAGCTGATTCTTTTCAATGAGCCTGTTAAATCATTTCACAAATCGCACTGAATGATTCGTTTACGAATTGGATTGAGCGGATTGCCGCTCGAGTCAACAACTTACTGATTCAAATGATTCAGTCAGAGCGAGTCTCCAGTGAACAACTCACTGATTCAAATGATTCAGTCAGAGCGAGTCTCCAGTGAACAACTCACTGATTCAAATGATTCAGTCAGAGCGAGTCTCCAGTGAACAACTCACTGATTCAACTGATTCAGTCAGAGCGAGTCTCCAGTGAACAACTCACTGATTCAAATGATTCAGTCAGAACGAGTCTCCAGTGAACAACTCACTGATTCAAATGAATCAGTCAGAGCGAGTCTCCAGTGAACAACTCACTGATTCAAATGATTCAGTCAGAGTGAGTCTCCAGTGAACAACTCACTGATTCAAATGAATCAGCCAGAGCGAGTCTCCAGTGAACAACTCACTGATTCAAATGATTCAGTCAGAGTGAGTCTCCAGTGAACAACTCTCTGATTCAAATGAATCAGTCAGAGCGAGTCTCCAGTGAACAACTCACTGATTCAAATGATTCAGTCAGAGCGAGTCTCCAGTGAACAACTCACTGATTCAAATGATTCAGTCAGAGCGAGTCTGCAGTGAACAACTCACTGATTCTCACTGACACACTCTCACACACACTCACACACACACACACACACACACACACTTTAACAGTGTTTTTTTTAGTCTGTTCTGCTCATATATCATTACTTTGACTCTAGTATTTGAGGTACAAACACTCAGTCCAGCTTTAGTATGACCTAATCATTACATAACCGCACACGCGTGTGTGTGTGTCACTCACCGCTGACATCACACAGGACGTGAACCCAGAGATGGAGAGGAAGTGAAGCTCGCTGGGCTTTTGTTTCGTGTGTTTGTTCCTCTTCTGCATGTTACTGTAAGATAATCAGACTGACTCTTGATCAGATACCGTATCATACGTGTTCAGATGAGCAGACGTCACTCGTCAGTGTGTGCTTGATCTAGTCAGGTGAACATGTTCGGTGTGTCTGATTTACGAACTCGTTGACTTGATTAATGTGACCCGTGTTGCACGGCTCTATTAGTGTGAATGTTCGGCCCTTCTTCACTGTATTCATATGTTTATTCATAATCATAACTTTTGACGTTTTTATTAATATTTTGAATGATTTTTTATTCTTATATTTTCTGTTTTCATTTTAATTGTGTTTACATTTTCGTGAATTATGTGATGTGCTTTTGTCATTTTTATTGTTATTTCAGTTGTAGTTAGGGTTTGTTTTAGTTCATATTTAGTTTTTCTTTAATCCCAGTTAATCATTTTAGTGCCTCAACCTTTTAGTTTTTTTAGGCTTCATTTAATTTAGTTTTTTTAACTTTTAGTCGGTTTTAGTTTTAATTGTATTTTTGAGTTTTTATTTAATTTTTTAAAATTTATTTTACAGTTAGTAATAAGTTTAGTGCTTTAGCTTTTTATAATATAACTATTTAAGTTTAATCTAAATAGTAATTTAAATATTACTATTTAGGTTTCCATTAATGTAGTTTTTCAGTTTTAGTCTGCTTTAGCTCAGTTTTAGTAGTTTTTTGTTGTTGTAATTTTTTTTAATTTTACATTTTATTTTATGGTTAGTAATTTTAGTGGCTCAGCTTTTTAAAATATGACTATTTAAGTTCAATTTAATTTCAGTTTTATTTTTTTATTTTAAAATGGTATAAAAAAAATTTAATTTTAGAGTTAGTCATTTTAGTGGCTCAGCTTTTTAAAATATGACTACGCTTAATTTAATTTCAGTTTTAGTTCAGTTTTCTATTTTAATTTTATTTATTTTTTACAGTTAGTAATTTTAGTGCTTCAGCTTTTTTTAAATATGACTATTTAAGTTTAATTTAATTTCAGTTTTAGTTTGTTTTAGTTCAGTTTTAGTTTCTATTTAATCCCAGTTTATAACTTTAGTGCTTCAACTTTTTAAATATTACTATTTAGGTTTCCATTAATATTTGTTTTTCAGTTTTAGTAGTTTTTTTTTTTTAGTTATAGTTTTATTTATTTATTTTCTTTTATAGTTAGTCATTTTAGTGCCTCAGCTTTTGAAAATATGACTATTTAAGTTTAATTTCATTTCAGTTTTTTTTATTTTTTATTTTATTTTAGTAATTTTAGTGCTTCAACTCTAACTTATTTAGTCGCCAAGGCAGAATTTCACATTTTAAGTTGTAATTTTTAATTTAGCAGTGTTCGTTCTCATCTAAAGTTATTTATAGTGACGACAGCCCGACACAAACCTAGATGCAAACTTAAAGACATGATTTGCTCTGCACACGAATCTCTTTCAGCAGGTCTTCATCTTCATGCGTCCTCATGAAACACCAGTCTGTGCTCTGTCCTGGTCCACAGGTGGTTTTGTGGCGTTCTCGCAGCTGTTCCCGGGTCTGTGTGAAGGGAAGTCCACGCTGGTGCCGTCCTGCATCTCTCAGCCCTGTCTCCCTGTGAGCAGCAGCGGGCCGACGCGGATCCTGCCACACCTGTACCTGGGCTGCCAGAGAGACGTGCTCAACCAGGTGACGCTCACTGCAGACACAAGTTACGAGCGTGTCTGACACGCGTCACACGAACTCGTGCTGAAGTCTGTGTTCCCGCAGGAGCTCATGCAGCAGAACGACATCGCTTACGTGCTCAACGCCAGCAACACCTGCCCCAAACCAGACTTCATCCCCGACTCGCATTTCTTGCGCGTGCCTGTCAACGACAGCTTCTGCGAGAAGATCCTGCCCTGGCTGGAGCGATCCGTGGAGTTCATAGGTCAGACACCATCATCTGTCTATGCGTCTTTGGAGGTTTTTACTTTTCCATTCCAGAGGGAAAATACATACAATGACCATGGCACACACATCATTTCTAGCAAAAAGCACACACACTATTGTTAATATGAATACAGTATTATTACAAAGTACGTATGCCATCAGTCCTGGAAACAAAATGATCAAATATAACAGAAGAAATATATTTTCCTGTATACAATAGAACCTGGGGAGCTAAAAAAAAGACTTTAAAGACAGTTCAGGAAAATTCTGAGCGTATTGGTTTAATACAGTGGTTCCCAAACTTTTTGCAGCGTGCACCTCTTTCTAGAGTTTGACACATGTCAAGCACCCCCACCACCGTACTCCGGTTAAACACCACACTTTTTACTGCAGTACAAGTATAATTACAAGTATTCACTGTATACAGGGCTTGACATTAACTCTTTTGCTCACCAGCCACTGTGGCTAGTGGTTTTCCAAAATTACTAGCCACTCAGCATTTTCACTGGCTACAATTTTGTTGCTGGAAAATAAAATTTTATATGACTAAAGTTACTGCATAGTAAAAGTAGTTTGAATTGATTTCCAGGTGTTTTTTTTTTTTGCCTGTAAAAAGGGCATTTCTATGGAAGCCCGTTTCCGCCACTGAATAAAAAAAAAAGGAATTGCGACTTTTTATCTCACAATTCTGACTTTTTTTCTCCGAATTGTGAGATATAAACTCGCAATTGCACTGCAAAAAAATGGCTTATCTTACTTAGTATTTTTGTCTTGTTTCCAGGGAGAAAAAAAAACTAAATTAAGTGCATTTTGCTTAAAACAAGTAAAATGATCTGCCAGTGGGGTAAGTAAAATACTCTTGTTTTAAGCTAAATGCACTTAATTCATTTTTTTCTCCCTGGAAACAAGACTAAATATCTTAAGTCAATTGGCTTATCTAGTAAAAGTATCTTGATTTAAGAATTTTTTGATATTTTGACTAGAAACAAGACAAAAATACTAAGTAAGATAAGCCATTTTTTGCAGTGTGCGAGTTAAAGTCAAATTTTGAGGGGGGAAAAAAGACTGACATGTTCTCAGAATTGCGAGTTTATATCTCACAATTCTGAGAAAAAGAGTCAGAATTGCGAGATAAAAAGTCGTAATTACCTCTTTTATTTTTTATTCAGTGGCGGAAACGGGCTTCCATACATTTCCCCCTAACCTAATAAGGTTAAATGCATGTGTCATCTTTAATATCAAATTCTTACATTTTATTAATAATTTCACTTAATATAATAAGACTCTATAGGGCTGTTACCAAGCAGCTGAAGGGGCATTTAGATGCATTTACGCAGACAATTTAATGAAGCTGAAATGTAGCATGAATGCATTAACACTGCAAAATTACAACAGCATAAATAATGCTGTGTGCTTGGTGTTTTACATCAGGTTTTTTTATTTACAAATAAATAATTTTATAAATTTTTAAATTGGAAAGTAACCCGCCAGCAGGTGGCAGCAAGTTGCCCGTCTTAATGAGCGAGTCATTGAGGCATTCACACGATTCGTTCAGACGGCTGATTCATTCAAGAATGAAGCAAGCGCCTGTCTTTATGAATGGACCACTGAATCATTGACTCAAATTATTAATTAAAAAATGCGAATCATTCAGTAGCCTAACGAAACACCGCTGACGCTGTGTGTTGCTCAGAGATGCGCGACAGTTCTGCTGCTAAGTTTGTTTGGAACTATTTTCGTGCAAAAACAGTCACATTGACATTATTGTACTAAAATGTATGCCCTAAGTCACTTAATAATAACTACTCGCTTGTTTAAAATCAATGTTGAATTTACAATCGTACTGATTTTTGGGGAAAACGGCACTCTCTTAGTCGTGTCATGTTAATTAATTAGGCTAGGCTTTATGTAATAAATATAAAAACTACTTTTTTTTTACCGCAGTATGTTTCTTCTGTGTGCAGTTGTGTTCATTTGTTTCGATTTCTCCATGAGATTGTCTCACGTGAGTCTCACCTTGTTACTATTGATTATCCATTATGAATTGCCGTTAACACCAAGTGTAATAAAATCAGAATCATTCTCGCCGAATTTTGGTGCTTCCCTAATTCGAAGTTTTAATTAGATTAGATTAAAATTCTCTTTCACTTGCCCCTTCAAAAAATGCACACAGATCAACAAAAGCATTCTCGCGCGCCCCTGCTGGTCGGTCTGTGCACCCCAGTTTGGGAACCGCTGGTTTAATATAATCAGTCCATTTACTCCAAAAAACAACAACAATCTTCTATGTAGGTTCTTAAAGAGGAAGAGAGTTTTTCCAGTTCAGTTTTAGTTTGTTTTCCTTCCAGTAAGCAATTATAGTGTTTTGAACTTTGTAAACATTTAATTTCTCCCAGATTAACTTTCACAGATTTCATCGGTCAGACACGATCATGTGACTGTAGAAGTAATAATGAGGGTCATGCTGAGAGTGGGAGGTCAGCTGACAGGAAGTGTGTTTGTGTGTTTCCTGTCAGAGAAAGCCAAGGCCAGTAACGCCAGAGTCCTGGTCCACTGTCTGGCGGGAATCTCTCGCTCGGCCACCATCGCCATCGCTTACATCATGAAGAGGATGGACATGTCGTTAGATGAAGCGTACAGGTACAACAGCAGATTCTGTGAGCCTTTACTAATCTGCATTAATTAAAGGATGAGTCTCATAGTGCTTGTTGAGCTGAATTTAATTGGTTTATTTAAAGATTAAATCATCCTTATATGAAAAGAAATACAGAAATTACTTGTACTTTTAGCTTAATAAAAGGTTCTGTTTTGCCTGGAGTGGCTCACTATGGAAGCCCGTTTTTACAAGATAAAAAGAAAGAAAAAAATTACCTTATTTTATATTTTATCCAGTTTATATCTTGCAATTCTGACTTTTTTCTCGCAAGTCTGATTTTTCTCGCAGTTCCGACGTCTTTTCTCAGAATTGCAAGATGTAAACTCACAATGTCAAGAAAAAGAGTCAGAATTGTGAGATAAAAAAATCGCAATTACCGATCGATCTCCAAGCTGTGACTGTGACCTCACCACATGTCCGTTCGCAGGTTCGTGAAGGAGAAACGGCCGACCATCTCGCCCAACTTCAACTTCCTGGGTCAGCTGCTGGACTTCGAGAAGAAGCTGAAGAGCGCGAGCGATGCGCCGCTCAAACCCCGTCCGCCGTCGGACGAGCAGAAGCCGGAGTTGCTGACGATGCCCTGCGTTCTGGCCGAGGAGCATCTGCTGGCCCGGGCGCTCTGCGGCCTTCAGCTCGGCGAGGAACCGGAGGAGAACGTCCAGCCCAAATGCTCCTTCTCCCTGGACATCAAGTCGTACGGCGAGTCCGGAGCGTCTCTGCGAGCGTTTCCCGTCGGCGAACCCTGCCAGTTCTCACCGGTGCAGGAGGTTTCAGAGCAAAGTCCAGCTGAAGATCAAGCTAACAAGATGCTCCAGCGCAGCGGCAGCGTGGATGGCGCTCCGTTGTGCTCGCAGCACCCGTCTAAAGCGGCAGCGGGCGCGCTTAAAGGCTGGCACTCGGACGTCGTCCTGGGACCCGTGGCTGGAGGCTGGTTCCTCTCCTCAGATTCGGCGCGCTTCTACTCCACCTCGGCTATCTTCAGCGGCGGCAGCTGCGCTCCGGGACTGGAGGCGGTGAGGAGGCGCAGGCGGCAGCGCAGCAGGGATGGAGGAGACTCGCGCAGGAGCTGGCACGAAGAGAGCAGCTTCGAGAAGCAGCTGAAGCGCAGGAGCTGCCAGATAGACGGCATGACGGACAGCCGATCCAGAGAGGAGATGAGCATGAGGAGCAGCCAGTCCAGCTTCTCCGGCAGCATGGAAATCATCGAGGTCTCCTGAGGACTCCACACACAATCATTTGTTTCTTTGCTTCAGATTTGAACTCGATATGGTGCCGCACAAATTAAGGCAAGAAACTACAGATGAACAGGCTGAACCTTAATATACATCGCCAGCTGACTGATTACGTTAAGAATTACAAACCATTTTTCCCTGAAATGTTGTTTAAATACACAAATGAGGCATCACTTTAATTAAACATGCACATAATTAATTTCTCTAATCAAATATGCACTTATTTTTTGCATGCATTTCCAGCATATAAATCTGAACATTTCTTAAATATGTTTTTTTTTTAACATATTAAAGGTTTTTTTCTGGAGGGGATTCTGGATTTCTCTTTTCATCAGAAAATACTGTCAACAGACATGAAACAAATACATTTTCGCCATGCTTTCAGCGTGAATGAATTGTGTCCCTGCAGCACAAAAGCAGTGTTAAGTCGCTGGGGGATATTTGTAGCAATAGCCAACAATACATTGTATGGGTCACAATTATAGATTTTTCTTTTATGCCAAAAATCATTAGGATATTAAGTATCATGTTCCATGAAGATATTTTGTAAATTTCCTACCGTAAATATATCAAAACTTAATGTTTGATTAGTAATATGCATTGCTAAGAATTTAATTTGAACAACTTTAAAGATGATTTTCTCAATATTGAGATTTTTTTGCACCCTCAGATTCCAGATTTTCAAATAGTTTTATATTTTAAAAAATTGACCCTTATGACTGGTTTTGTGGTTCAGGGTCACAAATGTGAACAAGCCCCTCAGTTAAAGCCTTCAGAATATAGATAAAAATAAAACTGTAACGTTTGGTGCATGTAAGAGGAAAAAACTCTTTAAAGAAATGGATTGGAATTGAAATGAACAGACGCAAAAAGATAAAGTGCAATAAAATAAACACTTAAATATGTATTTTTGATGTTTTCAGTTCACTAGTCTTAAAGAAGCAGCAAAATAGAGCACTAAACTGACCGGTGCATGAAAACACACTGGTTTGCCTGTAGTGTCTTGCCTTAAGAGCGTCTCTTGTCATACTTTTGACATGCATGTGTTGAATTATGATCTCAGGAAGTTGCAAATCGGTTGGAGATCTAGAATCAAACACGCACGCACGCACACACACACACACACTCTCACACACACACACTCTCTCACTCTCACACACACGCTCACACACACACACACACACACACACACACACTCACACACACACAC
>NW_015506454.1:351913-353277 GCF_001515645.1 Sinocyclocheilus grahami | reverse complement strand
CTCTCTCTCTCTCTCTCACACACACACACAGATCTTTGATTCTCTCCATCGTCAGGCTCAAGCGTGTTCAAGCTTCAGTGCGTCTGCGGTTCTCTTCTCTTCTCTTCTCCATTGGTGCTTTAGTGAGGAACACAAACGATCCAGAACGGTGTCGGTGTTCATAGACTCGGTGCTCGTAATTACCTGTGGTTTATTGTGCAGGTTTACCTTCTTAAAGGCTCGTCAGAGATCATGAACTTCCTCTTCAGATCTGCATTTATTCATCTGTTCCAGGATCAGCCGTCGAGACTCATTCAGTCCGTCCTTCCTCTGATCTGCTTTCGAAGACTTTGAACAGAAGGATAGAATCAGTTTCCTAAAGCTGTGAAAATTGAGCTGAACAAATCAGAACCAGCCACTAAATCACGAGTCTCTGATGTGCTTTTACACAGACCTCAAATCTACAGTGATCAATGTTTTATATTTTTACAATAAAGTCAAATGACTGATGCTATAATCATTCATAAAGACAGATCAGCCATTATTTTTGTGATTGGTGTCCGCTGTGAGATGAATGAGAGCGTTTCTGGAGATATTAATCCGTAGCTGTTTATTGATTGTTGAAATAAAACACAAGTGGTACATCTTCAGCTGTCTCCATTGAAACATTAGATGTTCAGAGCTGATCTTCATCTGGATCAGTTTATGAATCGGGTCCATAGGTGGCGCTGTGTGCATACATTATAATATACACTTTACAATATATAAATAAAATATATATATAAAATACCATTAAACTTTAAAGACAGGCCTGTCATGAGCTCTGAGGTTGTTAATCGTTTGTGTACACATCTGTTGAAGCCATCAGTTTGCATTAGGCTTATTTTTAAAATAATTGCGGATTATTATGTCGTGGAAAAACTGCATTTCCTAAGATGCTGTACAGAAAAACCCACCAATCAGCGAACAAAGCACTCCAAAAGTGTGTGTATACGCACACACACACACACACACACATACACGCTCACACTCACACACACACACACTCACACACACACACACACACATGTCTGGTCAGCTATCCTTGTGGGGACTCTCCATAGGTGTAATGGTTTTTATACTGTACAGACCGTATATTCTATTGCCCTACACCAACCCTACCCCTAAACCTACCCCTCACAGGAGACTTTCTGCATTTTTAGATTTTCAAAAAAACTCATTCTGAATTATTTATAAGCCTTTTCAATTACGGGGACACTGAAAATGTCCTCATAAATCACCTTCTCGTTGTAATATCTATGTCATACCCATGTTATTATACAAATGTGTGTCCTCATAAACCACATAAACACGCACTCTCACACACACACACACACACACACACA
>NW_015506454.1:349870-351455 GCF_001515645.1 Sinocyclocheilus grahami | reverse complement strand
CACACACACACACACACACACACACACACACACACACACACGCTCACACACACACACACACACACATACACGCTCACAATCACACACGCACACACTCACACACACACACACACACATTATTAACAATGTTAGAAACTTAATTTTTTTTTTTTTTATTGGAACCTATGATACTTTTTTTTCAGGATTCTTTAATGAATAAGAAGTTCAAAAGAAGAGCATTTATTCAAAATATAAACCTTTTGTAACAACATGTCTTTAGTATCACTTTTTAAAAATCAATTTAACTGAATAAAAGCATTATTTCTTTCACACACACAAAAAAGTACGGTGGTGTAATTAGAGCAGCGCCCTCTAGTGCTGCAGATGCGCTGTGCACATCACATTTAAGAGTTCAGAGCTTTATTCCTTTATGAATATGAATTTACTTGACTTACACACCCAGACGTATTTTACAGCTTCATAATAGAATAACTCCTATAATAAACGCTGCAGCCGAAGATGCGTTTCATGTGTGTGTCCAGCAGGGGGCAGTATTCTTGCACTGAAGCATCATGGGTAATGTAGTTTTTTCCCCCTTGAATCTCGCCGTTAGTCTTTTGGATAAGAAATGTAATAATTCAGAAATAATTGATGAAATATCGTTTTTGTCGCCATTTTAAAATATGGCATAGCTATAATCTGTGATCCTCTATTGGACAGCAACACTGGCTCCAATTTTGTAGTTTGACTTGTATGCGTTGTATGTTCGGATCGGTGACGGATATGATTGACGGCTCTGAGTGACCAATAAAAACGCTTCCAGTAAGACCCGCCCTCCGGAAGAGGATTGACGTCAGGATTCCCCGCCCTGCCACTTCCTCTTTCACAGCGGCCGTCAGCGAGAGACACCATGAAGGCGTCTGGCACAGTACGTAAAATCCTTTTTAAATCACTTCACAGTCGCTTAAACCTTACTGTTGTAACCCGAAGACACACATAAGGCACCCAACTATCCGTTACAGTGACTTCACCCGACATGTTTAGCGCTAAAGTCGCTTTTGACGCGTTGATTGTAGCGGAGAGAGAAACATGGCGGCTGTGGAGAGCCCCCACGTGTTCAGTAGTGTACACACGCGACACAGCGCAGGGTTTGAGTTAATCTGCTGTCTTAACACACTCTCAAGTGATTTATTCGTATGTTTTAGACCGTGTATGTGCTTGAGGGCCGCGGTTGTCTTTGTTTTCTGAGCGATAATCGCACTCGGTTCATTTACACGCAAGAAGTGCCCGGATTCTAGGTTGATTTAGCAGTGATTCGGTTATTTTGTAACTTTGAGTTAAAGGGGTCATATGATGCGATTTCAATGCTTCCTTTCTCTTTGGAGTGTTACAAGCTCTTGGTGCATAAAGAAGATCTGTAAAGCTGCAAAGACTAAAGTCTCAAATCCAAAGAGATATTCTTTATAAAAGTTCAGAGTTAACCACGCCTACCTAAAACGCCTCGTTCTAACACGCCCCCACATGTCTACGTCACTATGTGGGAAGATTAGCATAACGCAGCCCAAATGTTCACGCAAAGAAAGAAGGCGTAACTTTTATTCTCGCT
>NW_015506454.1:349490-349711 GCF_001515645.1 Sinocyclocheilus grahami | reverse complement strand
CGATCACAAATGCAGACAGAGTTTTATGTTTACGCGGCGCAACGCGTAAAAAGACCGTATAAGTCATTATAATCAGGACAGGGCATCACAGTATGGTGAGGGGCGTAACATTTCCGTCACACGCTTGAGGTATTCGGCCAATCACAACGCACTGGATAGCTGGCCAATCACAGCACACCTCGCTTTTCAGACCGATGGGCTTTGAGCGTTTCAGAAAGGCG
>NW_015506454.1:349218-349439 GCF_001515645.1 Sinocyclocheilus grahami | reverse complement strand
GTTTTTTTAACCTTAAACCGCATAAACACATTTCATTACACCAAATACACAAAATAATGTTCTTTGTAGCAGCTTGTAAACGAGGCATTCATTGCATCCAGTGGGGACATAATTACTGATTATAATGACTTATACTGTCTTTTTACATGTTGTGTTGCATCGCGCCACGTAAACATAAAACCACGCCTGCATTTGTGATCGGAGAAATGACAAACAACAAG
>NW_015506454.1:345577-347571 GCF_001515645.1 Sinocyclocheilus grahami | reverse complement strand
CACACACACACACACACACACACACACGCTCACACACACACGCTCACACACACACACACACACACATACACGCTCACAATCACACACGCACACACTCACACACACACACACACACATTATTAACAATGTTAGAAACTTAATTTTTTTTTTTTTTATTGGAACCTATGATACTTTTTTTTCAGGATTCTTTAATGAATAAGAAGTTCAAAAGAAGAGCATTTATTCAAAATATAAACCTTTTGTAACAACATGTCTTTAGTATCACTTTTTAAAAATCAATTTAACTGAATAAAAGCATTATTTCTTTCACACACACAAAAAAGTACGGTGGTGTAATTAGAGCAGCGCCCTCTAGTGCTGCAGATGCGCTGTGCACATCACATTTAAGAGTTCAGAGCTTTATTCCTTTATGAATATGAATTTACTTGACTTACACACCCAGACGTATTTTACAGCTTCATAATAGAATAACTCCTATAATAAACGCTGCAGCCGAAGATGCGTTTCATGTGTGTGTCCAGCAGGGGGCAGTATTCTTGCACTGAAGCATCATGGGTAATGTAGTTTTTTCCCCCTTGAATCTCGCCGTTAGTCTTTTGGATAAGAAATGTAATAATTCAGAAATAATTGATGAAATATCGTTTTTGTCGCCATTTTAAAATATGGCATAGCTATAATCTGTGATCCTCTATTGGACAGCAACACTGGCTCCAATTTTGTAGTTTGACTTGTATGCGTTGTATGTTCGGATCGGTGACGGATATGATTGACGGCTCTGAGTGACCAATAAAAACGCTTCCAGTAAGACCCGCCCTCCGGAAGAGGATTGACGTCAGGATTCCCCGCCCTGCCACTTCCTCTTTCACAGCGGCCGTCAGCGAGAGACACCATGAAGGCGTCTGGCACAGTACGTAAAATCCTTTTTAAATCACTTCACAGTCGCTTAAACCTTACTGTTGTAACCCGAAGACACACATAAGGCACCCAACTATCCGTTACAGTGACTTCACCCGACATGTTTAGCGCTAAAGTCGCTTTTGACGCGTTGATTGTAGCGGAGAGAGAAACATGGCGGCTGTGGAGAGCCCCCACGTGTTCAGTAGTGTACACACGCGACACAGCGCAGGGTTTGAGTTAATCTAACACACTAACACACTCTCAAGTGATTTATTCGTATGTTTTAGACCGTGTATGTGCTTGAGGGCCGCGGTTGTCTTTGGCGATAATCGGATAATCGCACTCGGTTCATTTACACGCAAGAAGTGCCCGGATTCTAGGTTGATTTAGCAGTGATTCGGTTATTTTGTAACTTTGAGTTAAAGGGGTCATATGATGCGATTTCAATGCTTCCTTTCTCTTTGGAGTGTTACAAGCTCTTGGTGCATAAAGAAGATCTGTAAAGCTGCAAAGACTAAAGTCTCAAATCCAAAGAGATATTCTTTATAAAAGTTCAGAGTTAACCACGCCTACCTAAAACGCCTCGTTCTAACACGCCCCCACATGTCTACGTCACTATGTGGGAAGATTAGCATAACGCAGCCCAAATGTTCACGCAAAGAAAGAAGGCGTAACTTTTATTCTCGCTGTAGTATTGTTGCTGCCGCCGCCATGTCGTGAAGACGCTGTGTGCTTCGTTGTGAAGGCGAAACGACTTTGTTTGGTCTTCCAAAAGAGGACGATATCTGCTTCGTCATGCCTAGAGCTGATCCGTGCTGGGCGCCGAGGAAATACGTCAACTTTCACTGTCCAGCCCGCCTCAGCTCACTCTATCCCGGCCGCAGCGCACGCTAAGCCGGGGCTTCCCCTCACGCTAGGCCGCTGTGTTTTTCATTGCCACTGATGACTCAAACGTGAGTTTTGGGCAGTGTGGAGTAGCACTTGTAGTTTGTTGTTTCTCCGATCACAAATGCAGACAGAGTTTTATGTTTACGCGGCGCAACGGGGGCGTAACATTTCCGTCACACGCTTGAGGTATTCGGCCAATCACAACGCAC